>NW_027530617.1:1511191-1719779 GCF_008692635.1 Crocuta crocuta | reverse complement strand
TTTTTTTTTTTTTTTTTTTTTTTTTTGGTGCTCTTGTAGCTTTCAGAAAGAAAAAGACAGAAAATCCTCTTTGGAAAAGTGTATGAGTTCTTATATTTATGGCAGGGATAAATACTTGTTAGGTTATCACACAAAGTAGCAAGATATCCTAGGGAAACCAGAGTTCAAAGAAACTTCTCACTCTGCCCATTCAAAGGAATCCTACTATGTTATTTTGTAAAGAACATCCTCATGACTTGGCATGTTTCCACATAGACTCAGGAAAAAATCTGCAAGCCATGTGTCCCTGTTTATCCAAGATGACAAGAATGGCTTTCCCATTTATTTCTGTCTCTAGTTCTTAAATCCTTTGCTTGGCTTTTTTAGTTCAGGCAACTAATATAGGGAAATGCTTAACACAGTAAGCTTCCCAAACTAGAGTATTCTGGTGGTGACCTTTATTTTTATGCTGATTGATTTTTATGTGTATAATTTCAAAAAGCTGGAATGCTCTTGATGAATCCATATTCCTAAACAAATTAAAATTGGCATTCCCATAAGAGGTCTTTATTAGTGAAATTCTGCTTGTCACAGAAATAACTGATGTTCATAATGATGACTTAGGGCTTTCAAAGATTCCCAAGTGTTATCTGAATCATCAAAAAATTAAATTATGTTCAAGAGAGATGCACCTAACTGCACACTATTAAATAAACTTTTAATATTTTATCTCTCTTTACCATAGACTTATACTTACTTACATTTTAAATATAATTTACTAGGGAATTTCCTTCCATGATCATCCCATATAACAGCAAGTGTATTGAATTGAATTTAGGCTATTTGACATAGTCTAGGTGGTAAAGAGGAATTAGTACTTCCTAAAAACCTACTAATTTGGAAGCCTGGTGTTTTAAAAATTCATATTAAAATTTAAAATAGTTTTAGATTTATAGAATAGTTACGAATATAGTACACAGAGTTACCATATGCCCTAAATCCAGGTTCCCCTATTATTTACATTTTATTTTACTATGGGTCATTGGTCACAGTTAATGAAACAATATTGAGACATTATTATTAATAGCATCCATGGTTTACATTGGGGTTCATCTGTTGTACAGTTCTATGGGTTTTGGTTAAGTGTATGATATAAAGCACTCGTGATTATAGAATCATTCAAAATACTTTCATTGTTGTAAATCTCCCTTGTATGCTCCCTTTGCTTGGTATTCTATAAACTTCCTAGATCTGTAAGTTGTTTCTGTAATTACTTTCTAAAGTTCTCATCCATTATTACTTCAAATATTTCTCCTGCTCAGTTTCTCTGTCTTCTCCTTCTGGTAATTCCAATTACGTGTGTGCTATGCCGTTTGGTAATGTCCACATTTCTTAGATGCTCTGTTCTGCTTTTATTTTTATTTTTTATCTTTACATTCCAATCTGGGAAATGTCTTTTGACCTATTTTCAAGCTGAATGATTCTTTCCTAGGCTGTGTCCAGTCTACTGAAGAGCCCATCAAAGGCATTCTTCATTTTTGTTATAGTGCTTTTTATTTCTAGCATTACCTAGTGATTCTTTGGGTTGTCACCTCTCTGCTTTTATTACTCACCTATTCTTACATATTACTTGCTTTTTTTTAATTAATGCTTTTACCAGATAAATCATAATTCTCTAAAATTCCTGTGTAATAATTCCAACATCTGGATCATATGTAACTTTGGTTCTAATGATTACTTTGTCTTTTTCTTCTTCCTCTTCCTCTTCCTCCTCTTCTTTCTCTTCCTCTTCTTCCCTCCCTCCCTCCTTCCCCTCCCCACTTCTTCTTTTCCTTCCTCTTCTTTTTCTTTCCACTTGATATATCTTGCAATTTTGTGTGAAAAGCCAAACATACTGTACTGGGTAATAGGAATTGAGGTAAACAGATTTTCAATGTGAGGATTTAGTTAATCTGCCTAGGTGTTAGGCTGTGTTTAATATATTCTGCAGCCATAGGTGCCAATGGTTTCAAAGTCCTCTTGTATTCATTCATCATTCATTCATTTGTCTTCCTTCCTGACTTTCAGTTTCTGTAAGTATTCCTTCTCAAGAGATATTCCATGCCATGCATCTTTTCAGCTAAAATCCACTGTTGCTTTACTGGAGACTTCGTGGCATGGTGCTAAAGTATGGGGTAGAAGGAACTTTCTTACAGTCCTGCAATTAAATCAATCTTTTGATGGGTCTCTATTTTGGTACTGTGACTTCACAAAGGTTCCTTCAGCAATATAGCCTTTTTCCTTCTTCTTCCTACTTCCTTCCCTGGCTGCAGTACTGCCAAACTCCTTCTATGAAGCCCTCGCCCTTGTTGAAAATGTATTTTTCCCTCTATAAGGTGAACCAGGAAGTCTGGAAGGAATCAGCGTGAAAGGAATTACCTTTTCTTAGCCAACATAAGAGGCTCTGGAAAAATCCTTTCTGCTAGACAATAGGACTTTGCTATGGAAAAAACTCTGGATATATTTACAATAATTACTCTTGTTTTCCCTCTGACAGAGCTACTTGGGGATATATCTTGTTTTCTCAGATCATCACCCTGCAACCTAATGGGGTTCATGGAGGTAAAGTCTGTGAATGTGTGGTGGCTTCCCTGTCTGCAGCCACCAGAAAATTCTCACTCACAGATTAGTCTACAATTCATAAAAATTCATATTTCAGTGTTCCTATCCACTTATGGCCTCAGTGGGTTCTGTTTTGGGTAAGAAAATCTCAGCCGTGTCTCTCTGGATGTGCCTGTCTCTCCAGATTTTGAAATGAAACTTTTGTCCAGCAGCCTCAGTTGTCCGATGGGTATAAGAAAAGTCACTGATTTTCAGTGTATCCAACTTTTTCTTGCTGTAAAGACTTGGAGTGATGACTTTCAAGCTCTTTACATGTTGGAACTAAAGCTAGACAACAGTATTTAAACAATATATTATTTCATTTAAACTTCACATCTGTACTAAGACATAGGGAACTAATTTTTTAAAATTTTATTTTAATTCAGTATAGTTAACATACAGTATATAGGGGAAGTAATTTGACAGATACTATCTGTAAGACAGAAAAGGAGTCAGGAGTAAATTCAAATCATCTAAATCTAAAACCTTCTGTCATCCCATTACCACATGCTGCTTTTGCACATTTCACGTACGACTCCTTACGATTCACAATAACGGCGATAGGAACATGAAGCACTGATGTGCATTCAGAAGGCAGTAACTTAAGTGGGCATCTCAGATCTGTAATTATTTTCAAGAAGAAAAATAATTTGATCCAGTAACTACTATTCAAGGAAAGGTCAAATCATTTTCTACCATACTTAGTGATGGATATTATAGCTCAATAGCTCTCACATGGCAAGTTTGTAATGTGGTCATTGACCTTGTATACTGGCACCTGCAATATAAAGGAGTAAATTTACTCTATAACTGAAAACTCGCAAACATTGCAGTAGGTCAACACCATATATCGCACATCCATTCAAAGGCCAATAAAAGCAAATGCTATGCCACTTGAGGGCTTGGAAAGGAGAGCAAAATAGCTATCAAAATGAAATACTGATTCTTCAGGTAATTTTACAAATATTCCATTAGGTACCATATACACAAAACCATACACTACAATTATTATTTATAATCACCAATCTTAAGGATTTTTGTCTATATTATTAATAAATCTCACAAAACATGCAAAACCAAAGATTTTCTAATACTCTTTGCAAATAAGGAAAGCAGAGAGATTAGTAATGTGCCTGAGTCATAAATTTTAAGTATCAGAGCCCCCTAAATTGATCCCAGACTCACTATTAGCAAAATCCATCTTCCTTCTACCAAACTAAGCTGGGAAGAAATTGATTGTCATGTGTCTTATGTAGGAGGACTGCACAAGCAGAGTTTACAGAGAGGAAAGCCTGGATAATCCTGATAAAGTGATGATCTACAAATTTTCTAACTCGTTTCACTGTCACTCTTCAGCTAGACTTTCTCTGAAGATCGTGTAGACAATGACAAGAGTCAGCTCCTGACTTTGGTGAGAATAAATGCACAGGTAGCCTGCAACAAAGAAGAGTTTGCCACCCTGGGAATGCCAGAGAGTATTCAGGAAAGCCCTGGAAGTGTACTTCTGTCATTTGTCTGACTGAATATTTTATTTTCTCATGCACATGTGGTCTTGCAGAACCAAGTGTGGTCCTTAGTCACTTTGGGAAATTATTTTTATTCACACAATAAACCAGGATCTCTTTTTGTTCAGTTCTTTGTATGTTCAATGCTGAGTCAATACTGGTTTCAAATGTCCAATTACACATACTTTGGTTTATAATAAGCTGTTCTCCCATATAAATCATAATCAACTGATCATGTAGGACAATAGTATAAAAAGTCATACTGGTCCTACATATGTGTATGATTCCCTTACTTTATTTTTATTTTTTTAATTTTTTTACATTTATTTACTATTGAGAGACAGAGCATGAACGGCATCGGGGCAGAGAGAGAAGGAGACACAGAATCTGAAGCAGGCTCCAGGCTCTGAGCAAGCTGTCAGCACAGAGCCCGATGCGGGCCCGAACCTGCGAACCACGAGATCATGACCTAAGCCAAGATTGGTTGCTCAACCGACCAGGTGCCCCAATGATTCCCTTACTTTACATCCAACTTTAAATAAATACTTTGTTATTGTTGTTTTTACTATAATTATTATTTATATTTCAGTTAATATTTTTATTTAAAATTATTTATTATTTATCGAGTAATACTAATTATTATGATTACATAATCTCCACTAAGTTGTGAAATTTCTAGCCCGCTGTACACACTTAAAGAGGGCTCAAAAGAGGATTCAAAGCAGGAATATTTGTGAGTAGAGAGAACTGGTGTCTGCCTGCACTCCCTCGTGTTTAATGTCATTGTCATCAGGAAGTTACCCACCTAAAAACACGTGTCTTACAAGCCTCGTTCAGTATGGGTTTTCTAACATTAGAGGTTTGGTACTTTGGTTCATTAAGAATTTATAGTCTGAAGATTTAAGAATACTTTTGTATTCAGTGAGCTCTTAATATGTTAAAGTATTTCAATTAGTGCAAAGGAGTGGACATTATAATGAACACATAGCTAAAATATGAAAATGAATGTATTACAGGTAGCATGTGGTTTATATCTTTTTGATCTGTTTTTTTTTTTTTTAAATCACTTGGATATTGCGATGATATCATTTCAGGTTTAGGAGACATTAACAAATGTAGTTTCTAAATTCACTTTACCTCTTAGAGGGTTGCCTTGTAAATTGGAAAAGGATACTAAAAATAAAGTCATGACATAGATATGATCTAAGGGCCATTTATCCATAAAGAAAAGTAAAATAATTCTATTTGGGAAGACTAGAGCTAAGTGATTTCTGAAGGAAATTAGATTTCAGCTGGGTTTTGATGAGAAGATAGTGGAAGCATAGTAAATGGTATGTATAAGCGGAGTGGAATGCATGGGCTTCAGTTTAATCCTTTCCCACTTGGGTGCATCACTTTACTTTTCTAAAGCTTAATTTTCTATTTCTATAAAGGGAGAATTCAGGTAAACTAGTACCAAAAATAGGTGCATGGTTGCTACCCCTGTCCCTTTTGTCTCCCTGACAGATAGCACTAATTAAGTATACCACTCTTTACAGATAAGCATAGATAAAGCCTCAAAATCCTTTCAAAAATAGGAAGCGGATATACATGATCTTATGGAATCTACAAGAAATGCTAGAAATAGCAAGCAAATTTAGCAAAGCTGCAGGATATAAAAATCAATATACAAAAATCAATTGTATTTCCATATTCTAGCAATGAAATACTGGAATGTGAAATGAGAGAGACAGAAGGCTACCTCAGAACAACCCTGCATGCTCTACATCCTAGCCTGTGCTTAGTATGGCCAGCTTTTAGTTTAACCATTTACAAATATGTAGCTATATCTCATTGCAAATTTAACTTGTATTTCCCTAGTGAGTAACGATGTTTAGCATTTTATGTGCCCATCCACATAGCTTGTTTGATGAAGTGTCTGTTGTGACCTCTTGCCCATTTTTATTACGTCTTTATATTATTGAGTTTTGAGAATTCTTTGTATATTCTGGATACAAGTTTTTTTTTTATCATATATATGATTTGCAAATAATTTCTTCTACGATGTGGCTTACATTTACATTTTCTTAAGACTGGTTTTGAAATCAGAAGTTATTATATTTCAGAGTCAAATTATCAAATTTAATATATTTTATAGATGATGCTTTTGATGTCAAGACAATTTTGCCTAACCCAGTATCACAAATGTTCTCCCATCTTTTCTTCTAGAAGAATTCATTTTAGGTTTACGATTTGTTTTTTTGCTAACTTTTGCATGTGGTGTTAGGTATAGAATGCCAGGGCTTTTTTGCACATGAATGTCCACATTTTCCAGTACAATTTGTTGAAAACACTATCTTTTCCCACAGAATGAATGACCTTTGAAACTTCACCAAAACACAATTGACCGTATATTTATGGGTCTGTTTCTGAATTCTATCCTGTTCTACTGACCAAAGTAACTTTTTAAAAATATTTTTTTTAAGTTTATTTATTTATTTTGAGAGAGACAGAGACAGCATGAGTGGGGGAAGGGAAGAGAGAGAGGGAGAAAGGGAATCCCAAGCAGGTTCTGCACTGCCAGCACAGAACCTAATGCGGGGCTCACACTCAACGACATGGCCAGATCATGACCTGCGCTGAAACCAAGAGTTGGATGCTTAACTCACTGAGCCACCCAGGTGCCCCACACTGATCAAAGTATCTTAATGCCAGTGGCATACTACCTTGATTACTCTAACTTCTTTACACACATCCTAATCAGTGCTCAACTGAATAGCTGAGAAAGACCCTGTAGAGATCTCAGGAATTTTCTTCCTCTGGCACTGTGTTCTTGCCACTTGGCTTCCACATACTCTTAATTCCATCTTCTTAGCTCACTGAGAACCATGGACTCTGTTTAAGGTCCCACTCTCTGCACTGTGACCTGTAAACTACGTCCAGGCATTGAGCTATGGAAATTTTCCCTCACTTGTTTCCTATATCTCTGGGATTACTGTCCTTTGTTGCCTGATGTCTCATAACTTGAGAGACAACTCTCCATTTTTTTTTTTTTTTTTTTTAGTTTTTAGGTTGTTTCAAGGAGGAGGGTAAATCTAGTCCCTATTACTCCATGTTGGCCAAAAATGGTAGTTTTTCACATTATTTATCATTTCTATATTAAATGGCTGCCTAACATGAAGATTCTTAGTGAAAGAAAGTAGAGACTTGAATAAACTAGGGGAAGAAAGAAACTTCCAGAGAGGGAAGATGCTGAGCTAGAAATAAGCTTCTGCATTTAGAATGCTGGTGTTTCTGAAACATAGTCAATGAGGGGGAGATTAGTAATGGATAATTTTACAGAAGTGAGAAACAGATAGGTGATTTGGACACTCTAAGAACTTTGGATGGTTTTCTCTGATCATCTTGCCATATTATGGTTCTGATCAGAGGAATGATCTGATTGTACATACATTTTTAAAAGATCATCTTAAGTGTTGTTTAAGGAACTAACTCTAGGAGGCAGGAGAAGGAATAAGCAAGAGATTCAGAAAATACAATAATCCAAGGGAGAGAAGACAGTGGATTTGATTAGTGTGTTAGCAGTGGAAGCAGTAAGCAATAGTCAGATTCATAACATATTTTACAGATTAAAAGTATAAGATTTTTTATGGTTTGGAAGGTAGGAATGAGGAAAATAGATAAAGCAAAGCCACTCCTGGGTTTTGAGCTATAGCAACAGTGCCATTTATTCAACTTAATTTTAGAGGGGAAGCCACTTTCACGGCAGAGTAAATAAGGAGTTTAATTTTGGACTTGCTCGATTTAAATGACTATTAGACACACAGGTGAAAATTTAGGTAGCCTGTTAGATAGAAAGAATAGTCTTCCTCAAATTAATGTTATATTATAGCAATGGAACCTTATCTCATTCAACAAGCCGTTTCTGATGGCCTCCTCTCTCTATTATTCATCTTATATTCTTAGGAGTTGACACTGAGATTTAGTCTCCTGAAGCAAGACACGCCATAATCCTCCACCATATTTCTTTTTGTTATTCATTATGTAGTCCTCAGTACTTTCAGCTTGTAAGACAAGTCCTATATTACCTCCTTGAAAAAAGAAGCTTTTTGAAGGAATGATATAGTTAGCATTATTCTTGTCAGATAATAAAACTGTACAATCACTTCCACCACAGCCTCAGTGTCTGAAATGGGGCTTTGTTATAAGAAAGAAAACTTGATTTCCTTAAGGAAATCCACTGGAATTGCAGAAACAGAGAAATAACCAGCATCTCTTCACTGTACAAGATTTTACCATGTTACTTGGTCCTTATTCTAATGCAACTCTGAAACTGCATATAAATTGCATTTATCTTGACAAAACTGAGCAACTCAAGGGTGAATTTCTTCTTTCTTACCTATTTCTCCTATACTAAATACTTAATACATTGGAAATAAGAGCTTAGTAATTTAAGGATATAAAAGAAAATTCTGGAAAATAGTAAGAAGAAAGAATTTGTTACTGCCCAGCACTGATGACATGTTTGATAGTCAAACATTAATAATAGCAATAATAATAATTACATTTTACATTGTGGTATTTTGTGCATTTCTATCACATTTACACCAGTCATCATATTCTATCATTCCAGAACAGATGGTCTCATTTAGTGGATACTCTCACCTTAAATTTTCTTAAATAAGTTTCCCTGAAATTTTATTAATAATAAAAATGTCCTAAAATAGCAATGACTACTGTAGACCACTTGATGCATTTAAACTGAGGAAAAAATGAAATGATCACTCAAAGTAGTGCAACTTTAAGGTCCTGAAGCAGAATGTAGACCAGATATGATAATTCCAGGCTAGATCTAAATAAGTTGTTAAGGAGTTAAAGATGCTTGTCATAAGATGAATTAGTTTGACATGATTTAGTGATGTGATGCAGGCATCCAGATGGCTCATGAAAATATTTTCTTTATTTATGTGTCCAGCATCATGTAGCATAGAGTTAGTATGTTATCTGAAGTGTCAGCCCTCCTAACTTGGACATTATTTTTCCTGCTTATATTCCTCCACATCTGTACCCACTAATCACCATCATTCTTAATCTCATGGTTTCTAACTCAATGCTTGAATAGAGAGTATGGATACCTTTTTCCCATTGTGTATTCAAGGTGGGTGATGTTGGTAGACTAATTATTAAATTGCTTTGCCTATTGGTATCAAAAGGAGCTTGTGTCTGTATTAGTCTGACTAAAGACCTTTCTATTGTTGTACAGTTGAATTCAGGATACTTTGTTTTGTCTAAATGAGTAGGACTTTACATAAAAAGCACAGAGTTAAGATCAAGGAAAAGGAACTTTAATACTGATTCTCATTCTCCGTAGATTTAATGATTTGAAAGGTGTGAATCTCTCACCCAAAAGAAAATAAAGGATTTACAGCTTCTCACATTCTAGGATATTAATATGGGTTTACATGATGCTGCTAAGAAAGGGACATTTTTCAGGAAGTAAGTGCCCATGGACAAGGTGGATTTATGCAGTTCTCTCACCTTGACTCTAACTACCTTTGGAAAATACCATGACATTATTTTGTGTCTACCATGATTTTTGATGACCATACTATTTATCTACCTTTAGTTCTAGGCTGGGCTTTTTCCTTCTTTAATGTGTTCCGTCTTGCTGTGAGTACAGAGTTATGCTACTCTGGCTCAGAGAAAAACTGTAAAACATGGCATCCAATGGCCAATGTGATTAACTTCCAACACCCATTATATCCTTGGCAGTAACTGGTCTATGGATAAGGATGTTCATGTGACATATTTATGACCAGTGAAGTGTGAAGGAAAGTTACTGGGGTGGAAGTTAATCTGAGGAAAGTCTCCCCACTCCCAAAAGAAAGTCACAGGAAGAGACTATCCTTCTACTACCTAGATGTTGTTCTCTCTGAATATATTTCTAGAAGTGCTGAAGCCATCTTGCTATACAGGCTGAGGAAGAACATGTCAAAGAAGGAAAATGTACTAAAAATGTAGAAAGAATATGGATCTTTAATGATCCTGCTGATCCACTGATGGCACCATTTTGGAGCCCCACACTAATTCCAATATTCCAATTATGAGATGATATATTTATTGTTTTCTCACATTTGGAAGAGGATTATTCTTGATGAGGACAAAAGAATCCTAATTGATACATGATGAAGGGTCATTTCATGACGGATTCTTTTATGATGAAGTCTATGGTTTCTAGTAGTTGTCTTAATAGTAAAGTCTCAGAGGAACAGTAGGTTTTCCTCATCCCCATTTATTATGTGTTATCAAATCCTAAAATTAATTTCTTATGTGCCGGGGCGCCATGTAGCTTTTTCCTATGAGAGCAACAGTTATATTCTTCTGAAAGTGAAAGTCTGAATCTTTAGATTTGAAATAAGGAAATGCTATCAAATGGAACGTTTAGCACATACCCTAATAAATGATATCTAAGCTCACTTGTTTCTGGTTTTGAAAATATCAATCGGTATTTTTTTAAGAAAAAAAGAAGTCATGACATTTTATTAATAGATTAGGTCTCCAGGAGTTTTTGAATAAACTGAAGAATAGCTGTGGAAAAGAGAATTTAGATCAATTCCTTGGTGTCTAACACTTTCTGGATGCAGCTTCCCTTCTATATATCTCAGCTTGCTAGACCTCAGGGGAACCCTGCTGAAAACCTACTTACCGAAATAGAAATGAGGACATTCTAATCACCCTCAGGATCAAAATGAAAAAGAGGCAATGGGGGGAAATTGGGAAGTTTATATGTTGTCCTTTTTTTAGTTTCTAACAAACAGATCGGTTTGTTTTCTTTTTAATAGATATAGATATAATTATTGATAAAATGTAATTTTGCCTTTTTATGGGATAGTTTATTAGATTGCTTAATAGAGCTTTAATGTCCTATTATGGCATTTACTGTGTGACTCCTCTAGTAATTTGAAAAGTAACATGGCACACCAGAAGATGTACATCTTGACATGTTTTATGGTACATCATATATCACTTATATCACATCATTGGAGTAAGAAAGCTGAATTCTCATCATTTTTCTATGTGATATGGGTCAAGCCAGCTTCTGTGAATATCACTTCTCTCATCTCAAATGAAAACTGTTATAAGGATCATATATGATATTATAGGAATAAAAACATCTAAGTTATATATATATAAAAGGAATTGTAACTCTAGCACAATGGCAGTCTTGGCTGAAATACAAGAAGCTTGTTAATGCATAAAACAAATGTGTTGTCTATTTTATAAAATAGAGCATTGCATAGGAAATAAGAAAAATACAGTAATCAGAAGTGACACACAGGAGGGAGCGATTGACTCAGTCTGAGGGGATGGTAGAAAGTTCATCAAGAACTTAATGCCTGAGCTTGATTTGGAAGTCATCTTTCACAGAGTTAACATTTTCTTCGTTTAGAGAATAGGATGCCATGTATAAAAGCATGGAGATCACAAAGAGCATGTGATGTGCAACAAACAAGTCAGAGTAGCCTAAATCTAGCAGTCCTAGGGGCTGGTGGTGGGGTGGGGATGGGGTTAGGGTTTAGTGTAGATTGTGATGAAGTGTGAACCTGAATGGGACCAAACCGAAGGGCTCATTATGTGCTGGTAAGGGACATGGGTGTACTCCGTAGGCCTGTTTTATCGTCAGAATGACCAGGGGATTTTGGAAGGTATTATTATTGCCTCATCCCAGGCCTTCTGAATTGGAATTGTGGCTGGGGGACGGAGTGGGTGGTGAGACTCAGAGCTGCATCATTACAACCATACTATCAGTTAGGTTTCAGAACCACTGACCTGGATGAAAAGAAGCCACTAGAGGAATGTGAGCAGGAAAATGACATGGTCAGATTTGCATTTTAAAAATGACCCAAGCAGATGTGTTGGGCATGGTAGGAAAGGAGTCCAACCCAGGGGGTAGAATTCAGGCATGACAAAAACCTGGAAGCCAGATAAGAGAATCGAGAGCAGCAAAGCAGCTGACAGGAGAGTGCTGAGTGAGCTGACAGAGGGGGTGCGAGGAGGAGGAGGAGGAGCAGATGAAGTTAGTGTGCAACAGCCTGTAAGACAAGGAAGGCCCTGTGGCCAAGAATAAGAATGACTTTTCCATAGAAAGAGATGGGGAGCCCTACAGCATTTTAAGCAAGAGAGCGACATGATTCATTGCTTGGAAAATGATTTTGACCTGATCGTGGGGAGTTTCATCAATGAGGGCACCTTAGCAAAGGGCTCTCGGCTTGAGGAAAATGTTTCTTTAGCACAGGGGCCCTTGGGCAGAGAGCTGGAATAGCTGCCTCCTGACATCTCTATCAGAACTCTGGTTTCCAGAGTATGTTTATCAATTCAGATTAATAACGACAGGGAAAGAGGAAACAGGAAGGTCTGATTTACAGGAAATTATTAAAGAAAACCAAAGACAAACACTCCAGGGTAAGTAAAAGAAAGGAAAATCTCAATGCCGACAAATCAGCCAGGTTTCCACTCGAGGAAAATGAATAATGTCCTATGATCATTGAATGTAGTCAAACACAAAGAATTCTGCTCTGGTGTCAATAATTGGTGGCAGTTAACTGTAAACCTTTGGATTTATTATGAAAGCCCCAGTCTTAAGTATTCAGGATTGTGGCCATGTGCCCATCTCTGTGTCCTGTTTTTTGGGTAAATGTATTTACCATGATTCTAATCCCAACTTTGTTTCTAGTTTCACTTGGCCTTGGGTAAATCATTTAAATCCCAAGTTTATTATAGTGAACAGAATTGGACTTGCAATTAGATAGATCTGGATTGTTTTAATTCCAGTATCAGTAAGAGACAGTGTTAGATTCACTTCAGGTATACAATGTAGAGAGTCAACAATTCTATACAACATATAGTGCTCATCATGATAAGTGTATTAATCCCCTTTACCTCTTTCTCCCATCCTTCTGCCCACCTCCCTTCTGGTAACCATTAGTTTGTTCTCTACAGTTAAGAGTCTGGGTTTTTTCTTTGTTTGTCACAAGTACGGAACACTTCATGAATTTGCATGTCATCCTTGTGCAGAGGACCATGCTAATCTTCTCTGTATCTTTCCAATTTTAGCATTTGGTATAGGTGCTGAAGTGAGCATAATAGGTATCTATTTTTGTTCCAAGTTCTTTCAATGGATTTGAACATGTCTCTTAAAACTCTAAACCCTAATTTCCACTTCTATTTTATAAGGTTATTATGAGAGTCAAAAAAGCCAAGTTTAGATAATATACCAGAACTATACGAATACACCAGAGCAGTGCCAGACCCATAGTAGGCCGCCCTGTAAAAGCTGATTGCCTCCTTTCCCGGCTGCTTTTCCTCATTTTAAGATGGAGAGATAGGGGAGAAGAGCACAAGTGGCAAGCATGTGGCCCCAAGCTGCCATTTTCATTTCTCGTTTTCATGGAAAACATTCTATTTAATCACAGCCTTCTTTGTTTTGTAACTGGAAGGAACCTCAAAATCATCCCAACACAGAACCTTGAGCTGAGGCTACCAGCTACATGGATGTGACATTTGAGATGAGACCTATTTGTTATCCCTGGCCTGGGTAATCTCTAAGGTTGTAGCTGAGACACTATGAGCCCACAACAAATGGAACCCAATTGCCAAAATCATACAACTGAGTGGAAAGCAAAATTTTTCAAAGCTGAGAGGATGTAAGGATATTCTACAAGATATAAAATGGAATAGATTGCTAATGGAGGCTTTTAGGAAACGCTGAGACTTGAGATGAGTTTGGAATTGGTCTCTGTGGTAGGCAGAATTAAGGCCCCACAAAGCTGTCAGTCTCAAGCCCTGGAATTGTGAGTGTACTGCCTCACTTGACAAAATGGATTTTTGGTTGTGATTTAAGGATCTTGAAGTGGAAAGAGTGTTCTGCGATATCTGGGTGAGCCCACTATATTAACCAGGGTCTTTACAAGGGAGAGGGGGGGTCGGCAGTGGGGTCAGAGTCCGAGGAGGTGTAGGGATGGACACAGGAGTCAGAGATGCAGCCAGTCAAGGAATGCAAGCAGCTTCCAGAAGTTGCAAAAGGCAAGGAACCGACTCTGCCCCGAGCCTCCAGAAGGAATGCAGCCCTGCTGACACCTTGATTTTAGCCTTGTAAGACCATTTCCAGACTTCCGACTATTAGTACTATAAAGTAATAAACATGTTGTAAGCCATTAAGTTCACGGTAGTTTGTTACAACAGCACTAGGAAACTAATACAGACCTTTAAAAAAGGGCTTGAAGAGACAATAAAGAGGGACAAATTGGGTGAGTAGTGGATGAAGGGTAGAGGCTTAAATGTGAGAATAAACCAAGTATACAGTGGGAAGCATGGATCCTGACTGGTTTAAGGAGGTGGGATAGGCTGTTGACAAGAAGGAACACAAGCCAGAGTTTAAGCCCTTGGACAGGTCTCATAGCCTGAATCTGAATCCTACTTCTGATGTTTTCTCAGTAACCTTGGTTCAGTTACTTGACTTCTCTGGCATTACAATGTTAACTGTAAAAGTAAGAATAACAGCGTGGCCTAGCTCATGGAGTTAATGAGATTGTAGATGTTAAAGTGTCTAGTACTAAATAGTGTTCCATAATGGGAAGTGCTATTTTTTATGAATAGAAGACAAAGGTGAATCGCCACTTTATTAGAAAAAAATTTCACTCTGATTACCAGAGTGAAATTAGGAAACTTTACTTTCTAGACATTGGGTGACTATCAGAAACTCTTGAAAAGGAACCTAACTTAAAAATACATTTTTAGGGGCACCTGGGTGGCTTCGTCGGTTAAGTGTCTGACTTTCGCTTAGGTCATGATCTCACGGTTCGTGGGTTCGAGCCCCGCGTCGGGCTCTGTGCTGACTGCCAGCTCAGAGCCTGGAGCCTGTTTCAGAGTCTGTCACTCCCTCTTTCTGACCCTTCCCTGCTCACGCTGTCTCTCTCTCTCTCCTAGAAATAAATAAAACATTTTAAAAAAAAATACATTTTTAAGTTTCCATTTAAGTCATCATTTAAGGGAAAGTTTGAAGGATAGAGGTGGATCTTCACATAAATATAGGAAATGTTAGGCACATATTGCCCAAGCACTCTAGCTGACTCTAATGGCTTATCACAGAGGTAGAATGTAGTGAGAACATCCCTAGCCTGGTAATAAAGAGAAAAAGGTTCTTACTCTGTGTCAGCCACTCATTACCACTTTGAACAAGGTCCTGATGTATATGGCTTTGGGTCCCTACTGGTGACCTCAACCCTCACGGCTCTGCATTTGCTGAGACTATGCTATTTCCAAGTCATACTTCTCTTGGGCTTATGTTTTCTGTGAGCCTGAGGTCAAATGATTTGTCTTCAGAAAACTGCAAAGATAAAAAAGCCCTCCTGAAAAGCAAATTAATACTAATTGCTATGGCTCTCAGGAACTATTTGAACCCTGCACTTACCAAACAATTAGATTTTTTTACAAGGATGTGAAGAGTAGCTACGAGACATTCAAAAGGTGTAAATACTGTTTTGTATGCAATTAGGTTGTTTAGATCTATGCTAATCATCTCCTGTGTGGCATCTTTGGGACAGAGCCTTTGCCTAAAACAAGCCAGGGAAAGAGAACAGCTTTTTCCCCGTATATTGCTGTTCAACCAGGATTGCACAGCAATGTGTCCAAACCATAAATGTGTTTCCTGGTCATGAATTATTAGTTCAATAGAATTATTCTTATCAAGGAGAAAATCTCTAATAATAATTCTCCAAATAACATGTGAAAAACAGCAAAAGGTAAAAAAAATACTTGGAATAGTTTTAAGTGAAAATATTTTCCAATAATAAGTGAGAACAGAATGCTTCCTGCCTTCAACCAGTAACCCAGGGCCTAACCTACACTTTGGTACAGAGTGAGATGCTGACAGTAATTTGAAGAAAAGTGCTATCATCAATGGCTAAGTGTCAACAGATAAGACATCTTTGATGCTAAAGGAAGCTATTTAAACCCCTTATTTTTAGAAAAGCAAGTGAATAACACAACAATGAAAAGGGAAAGCCGTAGACATTCACAGTTGTTATTTACATTGTCTGGGCATCCCTGGATCCTAGCATTCTGCAACCATCTTGCTTTAGTAAAGAAGCCCATGGAGACCCCAATCTCATAAAACGTGAGAAGTCCAATGCCTTGCCAGGTGACTGAGATTTCCTAGAGTAGGGGAGGATACAGTATTTACTACCCCAAGAATTGGTCCAGCTTCAAGCTTGGTTTTGACCTCTCTCAGATGGACCCTGACACCCTGCCAAGGTTCAGAACTGCTTCAACTCTCAATTTCGCCTGCTTTGCTTTGAAACCTAAGCGTACTGCCCCCACCCCTTACTTTCTCCATATTAGCCACATATGTGGTCTAAGCAAAGTTAATGGAAGATTGAAGGAAAGCAAAGCAGAGTTACAGAACCAATCAGAAAACACCTTAAGATTGAACACTGGCCCTCTGCAAGGCTAGAGTTTGCAGTCACCAAACTCTGGAAGCTATAGCTTCCCATCTTGTTGCTGAGGCCTCACTTCACCCTCTCTCATAAAATCTGTCTTCAAATCTCTTCTATGAATGTCCAGAAACAGTGCTTCTGTTTTCTTTGTTCATAAAAGGGCAACTTAAAAGTCCCAGTACTTCATTGTACAGAGCCACTGGACTCTAAACAAATTGCAAGAGCTGCCATTACTCAATGGTAGTGACTTTTCTCAAACGAAAGTGTCACCTAACTGAGGCTCCAGCCTTAGCACAAAGGAAGCAGCAGCACGGAGGTCAGGTATTTAGGACATGACTCTAGAATCAGGTGCATAGGCATGAGCTTACCCGGACTGGGTGCTGGGTGTGGGGGCTGGTGGGTAGGGAGTGGGAGGGGAGAGGATATAAAAACTCTATTCTGTGTCTGAACAGACCCTGGAAATGCCATGTCTTTGTTCTTATTCCTATTGCTTTCATTCTCCTCCACCTCCTCTTCCCCTTCCATTCCACCACCCTTCTCCTAAACTTCCTTTCTTCTTTCTCTTCTTCCTTCTACTCCTCTTTTTTTACCTCCTCTCCTTCTTATATTGAGAAAAATCAATCCTAAAACAATTCGTAATTTATTTTACTAAAGAAAATCCAGAATTTCTAACCTGTCTTCAAAGCTGTCTGTAATAAGGCCCAGCCTGCCTTACTTCCCAGTTAACCCCTTTGTGTAGCTGTGTTTTAGCAAAATGGAATCATTTACAGATCCCTGACCTCTCCTCACAGTGGAAGCCCTGCTCATTCTCTTTATATCAAACATAGAATTCTCCAGAAAAATGGAACCAATAGGAGAGTCTATACATACACATACTATATATATAGAGAGAGAGAGAGAGAGAGAGAGAGATGATTGCATAGATGAGAACTGGGTTCATGCCATTATGGAGGCCAATAAGTACCAAGATCTGCCATCTGCAAACTGGAAACCTAGGAAACGTGGTGGTATAATTTTGTTTGAGTCATGAGACCTTGGAGAACCAGAAGAGCTTATGACATAAATTCTGTTTGGAGGGCAGCAGAAAAGGAGATGGATTTCCTGGTTCAATTAGAAGGGCAGAGGGGAGTAAGAGAGATAAATCCCTCTTTCTCCACTTTTTTTGTTCTATTCAGACCCTCAATTTTAGGATGGGGCCAACCCACCACCTGCATTGGGGAGGGCAATCTACTTTACCCAATCTACCAGTTCAAATGCTAATCTCATCCAGAAACACCCTCACAGGTACACCCAGAAACAGTGTTTACTCTGAACACCGATAGCCACTCAGGTTGACACTTAATCATCGCCACATCAATTCCATAGTTTAAAACCCAGCCCACTCTTGAAGGTTCAGTTTAACATTACATTTGTCATTACTCAAATGTAGATAATATTCCTACCCTGACCACCTTTCAGACTCCCATGAGGCTCTGCCTCCAAAATATGGATGTGAATACCTTCAATCTGCTTTCTAATTCTGCTACTTTGAGTCAGATTATGCATTCAGAAAGAGATGTATATGAATTCCAGCCCTGCTTCTTCTTAATATTTAATTTTTTTTTTTTTTACCTTGGGCAGACTATTTTAGCTCTTTGTGCCTCATTTTGTTCATCTATAAATAGGAATAAAATAACACCGCGAGAATTGTTGAAGAGATAAAATAAAAGAATGTACATACAATCCTTAGCACAGTACCTGGCACACAAAAAAAGCTCCATAAGAATTAGCTATGCAGCGCTATTTCCGAACATTTGAATAAGACTCCTTGGTTTAAAAGCACTCTTCTGGGGGTGCCTGGGTGGCTCAGTCAGTTAAGCATCCGACTACAGCTCAGGTCATGATCTCGCGGTTCAAGAGTGGGCCTGCATTAGGTTCTGTGCTGATGGCTCAGAGCCTGGAGCCTGCTTCAGATTCTGTGTCTCCTTTGCTCTCTGCCCCTCCCCTGCTTACTCTCTGTCTCTCTCTTTCAAAAATAAATAAACATTAAAAACACAAACCAAAAAATCCAAAAACAC
Source organism: Crocuta crocuta (assembly GCF_008692635.1). Taxonomy (NCBI): domain Eukaryota; kingdom Metazoa; phylum Chordata; class Mammalia; order Carnivora; family Hyaenidae; genus Crocuta; species Crocuta crocuta. The sequence continues at coordinate 1,701,125 of NW_027530617.1, read as the reverse complement.
TCTTCTGCATTGGTTAGCCCAAAATACCCCATGAAGTAGGTAGAGCAAATGTTTATGCATATTTACAAATAAAGAAATAGCATTTTAAAGAAAATGAGTCACTTTGGTGCACCTGGGTGGTTCAGTAGGTTAAGCCACCGACTTTGGCTCAGGTAATGATCTCACGGTTCGTGGGTTTGAGTCCTGCATGGGGTTCTGTGCTGACAGCTCAGAGCATGGAGCCTGTTTCAGATTCTGTGTGTGTGTGTCTCTCTCTCTGGCCCTCCCCCACTCATGCTCTGTCTCTCTCTGTCTCAAAATAAATAAAACCAAAAAAAAAAATTTTTTTTAAAGAAAGAAAGAAAATGAGCAACTTTAACTGGATTCTAGCAAAAATTAAAGGTCAAGTCGACTGTCAGCTTCATCTGTTTTTGACCCTGCATTTAGTTACTGATAAATTGCATTCACCTGAGCAGGACCTTTGTTCTTTAAGCAGCCTCTGTTACAGAAATGCTACAGGGGACCCTGGGTGGCTTAGTCGGTTAAGCGTCCGACTTTCGCTTAGGTCATGATCTCGCGGTTCGTGGGTTCAAGCCCCGCGTCAGGCTCTGTGCTGACAGCCAGCTCAGAGCCTGGAGCCTGTTTCAGAGTCTGTGACTCCCTCTCTCTCTGACCCTTCCCTGCTCATGCTGTCTCTCTCTCTCTCCTAGAAATAAATAAAAATATTAAAAAAAAAAAGAAATGCTACAGAAATACAAAGTGTGGGCTACATGGACCCCATTGCCACTATTCAGGAGACTAAAATAGGCATGGGAGGAAGAAAGAAAGGTTTCCTCCTGGGTTGTAAATTCCCCAGGGGAGAAATAATTGAAGAACTGTTTATGATAGAAAACTATAATTAGGAGTAATGGGATGAAATTAAGGAGAGGGAAACAAGTTTATAATAAGGTTCCAGTATGAGGTATTCAAATTTAATTGTGTTTTTTAAGTAATGTCAGACTCCCAGATGCTGTAGCGATGAAGACTGTATACAAATGGGTGCATAAATAAATGACTTTATATTCCACACAATCAAACTGGCATGTCTTATAAACCAAGATGCCATTTTGCAACTGCACATTTAGAACTGGCACAGCAATATGCAAAAAGGAAAAAAATCTTTTATTGGGCTGAGAATTTGATTCTTTCCTATGTCTTATAACCTTACAACTTACTAAGAGGAGCAGAGAACTCCTTCCTCCTCTACCAGGAAAAAAAAAAAAAAGCACACACTCTTCTGCTTATTAGATTTGCATATGTTGTGCTCCATTTTTGAGTTGAAGCAGCACACACTAGGAGGTTAATTTATCCAAAAGAATGTTACAAGCAACCACTTCAACTGCACTGTTCTGATCCTCATAGACCATAGGTGTGAAGGAAAAAAATATTCATACTAATTTTTATGGCTCCCACACTGCAATAGAGACACAGTTAATAAAGCCGTTCAGATCAAGGGCTACAGGAAATGTGGGAACTTGAAGAGTTTGCCCTGCTTTCTGATATTGGCTTCACTGTGGAATCAAATTATTTGGAGTTCTTTGCTTTAGGGTCATTATTTTTCATTAGACAAGCTGCTGCTGTTATCCAAAAGTTAATAGCGGGAATATGTCTGGCTGACACAACAAATACAGCCATAGCTCCACAGTTATTAATGCCAGTAACAATTTAGGATACAATGAATGACTGTGGGCTGTGGCATTTACTACTCACACAATAGCAGGAACCTGCTGCTGATCTGTCTTCTGAAAAGAGCACACACACACAGGCTCATGCATGCACATGCTGAACCCATAATAGTCACTTGCTGATGACTGCCCAAATACATCATGGCAACTAAATGGAATTTTACAAGTGTAGGTGTTAAAGTGTGATTCACGATAGAAGAAGTTATGATACAAAGCGCCGGTCTAGGAATTTGGAGGGCTTAAGGCAGCACTGACAATCCTATTACACTCCTCCAGATGGTAAGGACATACACAAAGACCTCACTAAAATGTCTGCAGAACTCTTTCTGCCTGCATATTTTCAGTGGGAAATGTGCGACTGGTCAGTTACTGGTTCTAATGCTAACTTGGGTTGACTTCTAGGCTAGCGCTGGCCCCATATACAGTAACAGGACTTGACCTTTCTTAGAGATTTATGAGATGCATTGGCATGTTAAAGTCTCCATGGAGCTCTGTAATATGTGGACACAACAGTTTTCATGACTATTTGTGCATTGAAGCCTTCCTGTTTGAATTAGTAATTCACATTTTGCATACCAGCATTTAATGAATATTAGTTTGGAAATGAGATCTCCATCCCCCTGTCCTTTCACTCACACACACACACACACACACACACACACACATGGGGAATTGTCATGATTCGCTAGAAGTAAGGCTGCTCCCCATATCTCTCCTACTGATGAAATTCAGATACTCAAATGATTGGAGAACTATAGCCACCTAAGAACCCTTCTGCTGTGCCTTCTTCTTCTGAAACCCCAGTCTGGAGAGTTTGCTGGACTCACTTGGGTTTTTTGGGTTTCCCTTCTTGTTCTGTCCTAGAAAAACTTCTATTATTCAATTGATTTCCAAACTTCACCATCATTAGAGCAGTTTTTCTCCTCACAAGAGCCCCCCCCCATTATCATCTCAAAAGGGCAACTAATACAACAGATACAAAACTTCTTGAGAGAAGCAGTCATTGCTGTATTACTGGAGTCTAACTCAGTGCCTGTCACAAGGTCAAGAAGGCTTACTGATTGTGGCTCATTAAATGAAAACCACCAGGGCCTTTGACAAATTCATTAAGTTGGCTAGAACAGGGGCCAAAGACTTTCTGAACAATGCTTTCAAGGCTTATTGCTGTTCTTCCAACTCCTAATTGCTTCCTGTTCCCCATCAATAAGCATTTATTTGGCAACCACATAAACAGAGAAGAGATTCACAGGGCAAGTTTAATTGACTTATTCCCTGGCCTTTGAGAGCAGACAGTCTCAATTTCTTTTCCTCATAAGAGTACATAACTTAATTTAGTTACTAAAATGTGACAAATTGCTATCATAGGTTATATACCTTTTCACATTCAGTAATTTGTCTTGTCTCCTACCCTATCGGGTTCCCAGAGAGATCAGCACTTTTTCAATACAGTCTAAATATATCCATAAACTAGATTATTCAAAGCACGGATTAGCTGTTTTCATCTTCTGGTTAACTAAAGGTTGCTCTCCAACCTGCTGGCCTGCTACCGTTGAGACTGGATGGTTTCCTGAGTCATCATCCTACTGCATATGCTCTGTGCTGTGTTAGAGATGGGGAATCATGACTCATAGGAACTCAGGGGTGAGAGGATCTTAGGGATTGTGTAGGAGTTGCTGTAATATCAATAGTAACACTCTCACTACCTTCCCTTTGCATAAGCTCATTAAATTAGGAAGTATGTTCTCATCATTTCAACCAGCCTGTGAGATTGGCAGAAAATAAATACAGGGAAACAATGATTTGCTCAAGATCACATAACACCAGGATTTGGCACAGATCTTTTGCCCCTGAATCTAGCATTTTTTTTTTACTCTATTGTCTGAAGAGGAAGAAAGAGGAGGGGGAAGAGTTAAGAGAAGAAAAGATTAAAGGAGAGAAGTTCTTGACTCAAAGTATGTGCTTAACAAATATTTGTGGAATGAATGATAATAATTCTTATATGCATATAAACTCTTTGTGCTTTAGTTTCCCTCTATTTAAAAATGGTTAATATTCTCTACAACATGTTGTTGTGAAGATTAAGTGAATTGGTATCCAAAAATTAACTTACATGCCTGTGTGCATATATACATACATATCTTAGAATAGCCCTTGGTATATAGGAACTACTCAGATAATATTAAACATTATTAAATGCATAGAACAGTACAGGTTACAAAAATTTTGAAAATATTATCATAATTAATCTTCAAAGTAACTCTTCGAAATCTGTGATTATATCTTCATTTTATAGATGAGCAAACTGAAACACAAAGAGTTTAAGTGACAGTATCCAGGTGGTGATAACTGGATGCTTACCCACCCCACAGCTACCTCAGTCAATCAGCCACTGATGAGAGTGAAGATCTTACAACATAAACGGATGTGCCCACAAACACACAGGTCATCTAGGTGTGGGATGCTAGGCTACATGTGTGGCGAACCCAGGACACACCCTGGATATTGGGAACATCTTATATTTAACTATCATAACTATCAGCATGCTATCTTGAAATGTGTCTCTTTTTCTTGATGAGAATAGTTCAGAAAGAAAAAATAATAATAATAATCTGCTAAGCAAATGATCTAGTTAATTGAGCTCTAGCTAAGATTTTACTTTCTAACTATACCTTCATACTAGAACATTTTATAAACATGGACTATAAGGCAGAGAGACACACTGGGAAGGAGCAGACCAACCAGCCAGAATCTTAACTGCACTTGTAACTCAATCACTGGCTACAACAGGGAGCTCCCTCATCCCTAATCTGAACTTTTATCTCTTTTTATTTTTCCTTTTCTCCCCCTCTGTATTGTTACTTACAAAAATACCAATATACCTTCTCAAGGCAATTAGATCATCACCCAAGTTAATTCTCACTAAGAGGGAGCACAAAGAGCCGTACTCCCAATGATAGCACAAGCTTCAATTAGGCCACCGCAGATGACCTATCTTCTGCGTATTCTATCTTGGATGGATTGATCAGGTATGCCATGCTGAGCATTGTCTCCTTTCCTTTAGGTAGGAAAGCACTTCCCAAAGTATCACTTGGAAGCCTGCTCATTGGTTAAGATCTTCACTAAATCAGCCATAGTGTGATCACAGTGTCATTACTGAAGTTAGAAAGGACTGACATAAATGTTGACACCATAGTTTACTTACTACATCTTTCTCCCTTGAAGAAGTCGCTTAAAGCTTCTGAGTCTCTGTTTCCCTGTCCAAAAACTGGGATAATAATATTTACCTCTGGGGTTGACTGGATAATGAAAGAAGCTCATGCATTAATTATACTTCATCAGTCTAAAATCCCATTTATCATGTGAGTAGGTACTGAATGTGGAATTGCTATTTTTGATTGTAACTTATCTGGCATAAGTTAAATCGAGTCCCTCACTTTTAAAATCCCCAGAGCACGGACTACCCTAATGAACAATGCTGCCAAAGGTTAGGGACTTCTATCTCAAGGTCTGAAAGGAGCCATGTGTTAAAGGATTACAGGGAAACTTCATTTAACCTTGCAATATGATGAAAACCAAGCTCTCCCAAGTTGGTTCTTAGCCTTGTCAACATCTCCGCCTTTGTCTCTCTGTTAATCTTGTCCTGCTGGTCTGGACTAATACTACAAGGCATTTAGCTGTGTTAATTAAAAATATCAGCCAAGCAAGATGCTTAAGGATGTTTCTGCCAAAGGCAGTCTCTGGTTTTAAGCAGCCAGAATGATTTAAGAGTTTTTCACCAACTGCTCTATAAATTTCCTAGCCAACAGCTTGGTGTTGTGGAACACTAAGTGGGGATTAGAAGCCCAGTGGTTTGTAGGCTGTTTGTCATATGAAAGATCCACAGGGAAGGGAGTGACACTAAATCTTATCCTCAGGACAGTGGGAGATAGTCTGGAAGAAGACTATTGGACAATGAAGGGAAATTAAGAATGATACTTCAGATCCAAGTATAGAATAATTAGCTGCTGTAACTTACAGTGCTCAGAACTTTGGAAGGTGCTAGAGCAGTACTAAGTAGATTGCAAAGCTTCAGTAAACCAGGCTAGCTATTGGGCACATGGAAATGAGGGTAATGCTTGGCAGTAAGAGTGTTTGTTTACAAAAGTTAGGCTTATGAGCTATTGGAAAAGGAGTAAAAGATGGGACCCTGTGGTTTTCAATCTGGAGAAAATAAACCACTTCTGGTGGTGCACTTCTGACCATCGGAGCAGCCGGCCAGTCCATACAGTGCCCTATGGTCCAGATGGTGGGCCATGGTTGAGAGTCCCTACCATGACCAAGGCACATGCTGAGGCTTCAGGAAGCAGATGGTAACTTTGTGGCTCCAAACAATCTGTCCATAGCAAGATAATATCCAATAAGTGGATGACAAGGGACAAGAATCTAGTCTCTTTCCCCCTGACCCCCAATGGGGTAAGTTTAGGCACTGTATCAGGGTCTCAGCAGAGCTGGATTGGATTTAAGGATGCCTTTAAATGTTCTGAAACATATTGAGACTTTCTCTTTGTGTTTTAGAATTACAATCAAGATTTTGCCTACTTTTTCAACACTTGAAATGAAGACGTGTAGTCTCTCACTAATATACTATTGATCACCTTTATTGGGCACCAGAAACACCTAGAAGTTCATTAAAATACAGATGCCCAGGACTTGACACAGAATTACTGAAAGAAAATGCCAGGAGCAGGGCCCAAGTGTCTGTATGTTTAAGAAGCACCAAAGGTGATTTTGATATTTACCCAAGCTTGAAAAGCATGGTGCTTACAGGTTTTACTCTTTACACAAAGATGTGAGGAGAATGCAGTGTGGTTGGTCTACATGTCCTTGCATTTCAAGAGTCCTAGCTTTAACACTGATTACTTAAGAGACTTGGGACACTTAGTTAAGCTTTTAAAATCCTCAGATTCCTTAAATGAAACTGGGGGCAATAATATCAACTCCACATAACATTATATAAAGATTATTAAATGAGTTTACATATGTTGAAATTATTTGCTAATACAGTAGGAGTCTTTTGTTCTCTCTAGGGCACAGTGACAATGCAAATATCCACAAGAGATGTGAAATGTTTAAAAAAAAAAAGGCACAATATAATAGTGGAAAGAATAAAGGCAGACTCTGGATCCGAGTTCCCACTCTACTACTCTGTCTTCTTTGAGGTAAATTTAAATGCCTGACCCTTAGTTCTTCACTGGTAAATATATTGGTCTCATAAACTAAAAGGTGATCCAAATCTTGTCTGATTTTGAATGTCCCAATGTAAGAATGCTTTTACATTTCTAAAGCATTGTTTAAAAAGAAAAAGACGAAGACAAATTATGTTACAGACTACATATGGCCTGCAAAGCCTAATGTATTGGCTGTTTTATGTCTGTGTTTTTGAAGAAAACATTTGCTGATCTCTGGTCCTACTGCTGCATTTCTCAAGCTTTAATATGCATGTAAATCACCTGGAGATCTTTTTTTTAAGATGTAGGTTCTTATTTAGTAGGTTTGGGGTTGTGCCTGGGAGTCTGCATTGTTAACAAGCTAATATGTGATCCTGATACTACTTATGCAGGACCACATGTTGAATAGCCAGGGTCTGACTAATCTGGATTAATTGGTATGTGGTATGCCTGGGCTTTTCTTATGTTTACAAAGCACATGATGATTATGTGCAGCCAGGGCCTAGAGCCACTGATTTTAGGCTCATATGAGCAGAATTCATCCAATTAGCTGTCTGTCCACTTAGAAAACAGAATCAAGTGTCTGGAAATGTGGTTCAAGATGGATGAGTTCTGGGGCACCCAGTGGCTGTCAGTTAAGCATCTGACTTCGACTCAGGGACATGATCTTATGGTTTGTGGATTTCAAGCCCTGCATCAGGCTCTGTGCTGAAAGCTCAGAGCCTGGAGCCTGCTTTAGATTCTGTCGCCTCCTCTCTCTCTGCCCCACCCCTATTCATGCTCTGTCTCTCTCTCCTTCAAAAATAAATAAACATTAAGAAAAAAAAAAAATAAAGGTCAGTTATCCTGGTAGCAAGGAAGACAATAGCAGAGAAAAGGAAGAGGTTTGACTATTAATAGCCTGTGCACAAAATGCCACTGTTTAGTTTCTGAATTTTGACAGGCCAGAACTTTTGTCTGGCTCCTTATCTGTTCCTTATTTTTATTTTTCATTTTATATATTTTGCGAGAGAGAAAGAGAGCATGAGCAGGGGAGGGGCAGAGAGAGAGAGGGTGAGACAGAATCCCAAGCAGGCTCTGCACTGTCAGCACAGAGCCCAACATGGGGCTCCAGCTCACTAACTGTGATCATAACCTGAGCCCAACAGTCTGATGTTTAACCTGGGAGAGCCCTTATTTTAATAACCTTGGCTCTTGTTCTCCTCCTCCTCCTCCCCAACCCCTTCTTCCTCTTCCTCTTCCCCCTCCTCCTCTGCTTCCCCTTCCTCTTCCTCGTCCTTCTCTTCCACCCCCTTCTTGTCCTACTTTCTCCTCTTCCTATGGTACCCGTGTGTGTTTTTTGCATTGTCTGACCACGCTGAACTTGAGTGCCCACTCAAATTGAACAATGAACAGCCCCACTTCTGTTGGACTTAATTCATGGCCCTGACCCCAAATTGAAAATGTGTGATGATGGAATCTTAAGTGCAATAGCTGGAAAAGAATCCTGAAGATGATGCGATAGTAGTAAGATGCAAAACAATCTCTACTCCCATTTCTATCTTGCCTTCCCGCTCTCCCTCTTCTATAGGCACACAGCATTATGACATAAAATAAACTAACGTAATTAGCATTTAACTGTATGAACTGAAGGATTATTAGGGCCTCGAATATCCATCAAATAAATGAAAATATTGACAGTGAAAATAAAAAACCCACCTGCTGCTTCAGTACTCAAGAGAAAGGCAGTAAGAAGGACAGCTCTGATGTATCACATATTTATATCCTTGGCAACATTTTTCGGGTATAACTTAGCATTAGTAGGTGAAAACTATTTGGATACGGTCCAAGACTATTCTGGTCTGCTGACAGTTTTACAGAGGTGGAACTATTCTGGAGTTTGGTAATGTTAGGAATTTACTTTTATGGCCCTTTGATTGGCCAAATTAAGGATGACATGAAATGTAATGTCACCAGTCGAAGAAGCTGGAAATAGGGGCAAAGATCAGGGAAACAGAGCCATAAACACCACATTTCACTGTGGTGACCAGAAAGGAACCTAATATAATAGAAATAAGGCTTGGGCAGCAAAAAAGGGAGACGCTGGGGTGTTAGCAAGAAGAGAAAATAATTCATTTCGAGCTCCAAGCCTCAGAGCCATGTTTGACCCACCCACTGTCATCTGAGGCCAGTAACCAGTGCACAGTTGGAGACAGGGCGGTTGTGAACCAAATAGCTCATGGGTCCAGTCCTCCTAAAGCCAGCTTCTAATTTATGGCCAGAAAACACTTTATTTTATATACGTGTTAATTTATACATGTCACAAACCATGTTGAAACTCCAGAAAATGTTTATCATTGATCATAGATCGTCTTTTGTCATCATAAGACAAAGATGATGGCATCTATCTACTGTCTGAAAGGTTATGTTTGTAAATAAACAGACCCAACCCCTGTGCAGGGTACTCAAAGGCCATTCTAAAGTCACTCTGAACCATTCACATACTTTGAAATGGGTCTATTGTCAACACAAATGGAATGTGATGTATTGTCAACAAAGATGTGATGTGACTTATAAGTTAAAGAAAAAGAAAAAAAACCCGGTAAATCTCCCAAAAGCTAAGTTTCAGATATATGGACTTAGAGAATTTAACTTATGGTTTAGAAATAAATAAATAAATAAATAAGAATGGCTTTTAGAAAGCTCTGGTGTTTTGTTGTTTTGTTTTCTTTTTTTGTTTTTTTTTAATGTTTTATTTATTTCTAGGAGAAAGGGAGAGAGACAGTATGAGCAGGGGAGGGTCAGAGAGGCTCCAGGCTCTGAGCTGGCANAGGTGTCCCTTTTTTTTTTTTTTTTTTTTTTTTAAGTTTATTTATATTGAGAGAGAGAGCGAGCACAAGCAGGTAAGGGGCAGAGAGAAGGAGAGACAGAATCCCAAGCAGGCTTCACACTGTCAGCGCAGAGTCCAATGCAAGGCTCAGACTCATGAACTATGAGATCATGACCTGAACTGAAATCAAAAGTTGGTTGCTTAACTGACTGAGCCACCAGGCGCCCCTGATCATTTTTTAGTTAAGTATGTGCACATGTGTAAAACACCAGTGAGCACATATGTTTATGCTGTGTCCAAAGTTAAAATGTGCCTTTAATGAATCATAAGGGATCAGAGAAGTCATATGTGCTTTCAAAAGCACAATAAGCAGAACTCTAAGAAGAACCTCCACTTCTAAAAATTACAGAGAACTGAGAACACACACTGTCCCTTCCCATGAGATCCTTCATACAGAATCTTTGTGAACTTTAATATGGGAACATGACATGTTCCCCATTGTACTATGCTGAGATTTAAAATGGATTTCCCAGGGCACCTAGGTGGCTCAGTCTGTTAAGCGTCCAACCTCAGCTCAGGTCATGATCTCAAGGTTTGTGGGTTCGAGCCCTGCATCAGGCTCTGTGCTGACAGCTAGCTCAGAGCCTGGAGCCTGCTTCACATTCTGTATCTCCCTCTCTCTCGACCCTCCCCTGCTCACACTGTCTCTCTCTCTCTCTCTCTCTCAGAAATAAATAAAAAACATAAAAATGTTTTTTAAAAAATGAATAAAAATTAAAAAATAAATAAAAGTAAAATGGATTTCCCTGTTTCCTGGCTTGAAAAACACATCTCAATTTAAGCAATTTTTATTGAATATAGCATATGCCCCTATTGGGCTCTGCCTGGCGATGGCCAGACTTTCACGGATATTGATCAGGATCCACTGCCTTCTCCCAGTTTCACTCTGGCCATAGCCAGGCAGAGTCCAGTAAGGAAGTCTACTGGGCTGCCTAAGAACAACTCCAATCAGCAGGAAAGAGACAATGTCAGCTGTCCACAGGTGCACGGGCAAGGGAGCGGGATGAGAGCACAGCGCTATACTGGATCCAGGTAAGGAAGAAAAACAAATGTGTCTCCTATGGCATCAAATACAAACTTTTGTTATCTAACCTCCCCGAGCTTCCATTTTATTCCTTTATAAAATATGGAACAAATATTGTTCATGGGATAATGATAACATCTTCCTCATAGATGCATTATGATGATGAAATGAGCTAGCGGATGCCAAGGATGTAGAACAGTTAAGCGCTACATAATGTACTAATGTAGCACTAATAAAACACTTGGCCATAGCAAAATGGGCGATCAAATAATTATCACCTGTCCTTCTACAGTTACTTCTTTCTCTAGGATGAAATAAAGCAAACAACTCGAAGAAGGTAGACACCAATTCTCCTACTGCCATGTTCCCAGTTGTAATGTGTCCCAAGTCACATATTAGTAAGTGACTGCAACAAGAACTGGAATCTAGGCCTATTGACATCCATAGCCCAAGACTGCTCTTTGAAATTGTTATCTCCCTGCACTTTGGTAGTTCATTAGAACCAAATTGGTGAAGAGCATTTGTAGCAAAGTTTAGCTGGCATGCAAGCCACTCACAGAGAGTCAGGGTAACTCACAAACCCAGTTCAGCAGACATCCCCTGCAGTTCATGCACCATATGTTGTCATGGTTAGAAGCCTGTCCTAACCATCCCAGTCAGTGAAAATGTTCTGAGAAGAGAGAAGCTAAACCCATGTAACACTGCACTCTCAATGATGGCACCAAAGAAAGCAACGCAATAGAAATAGTTTAAAAACCTTAATCTTGTCTAAATTTGACCAATCTGTGGGCATCACACCTAATGAGACATTTAGAGGTGACTAATCCACTGCAGAAGTTTTCCCTCATGCCTCCCACTGTGGTAAAGGCCACACTAATGTTCTATAAAAGGCCATTTTTCACAGCAGGTGTGACACAGCTGAGGCATCTGCTGAACACACCTGCACCAGCTCAGCGGGATTTGTGTGTGATGCGTCTGTACAAAGGTCATAACACAGGGATGAACAGAGAGATGATCTCTGGATAATCCAGTGACATTTTAGCCAAGAAAGAAAATGTCCACGGAGAAAAAAAAAACGGCGACCAACACACTGAAGGCAAAGGTCTTCCTCCCATGATGATGTTGGGTCATAGGATGCTTGTGTTTATAAATCTAGACTTTTTCCTAGGAAAGAGTTGACAAGGCAATGAACATTTAAGCTAGGAGGTCCGGGTATCCTTGAGATACTAGAGAGGAAGAGATAAAAGCATGACACAGCCATAAGCAGAGATAGTGTCACGGTGCACTAGGAAGAACGTTTGAATTCAAGGGACTAACTGGTGCTGTACATGCGTCAAGCAAATACCAATAATGCACTCCTAAGCCTGAATACTCTCTCCATAATGGGAAAATGACACTAGGTTTGTGGGTGAGGTTAACAGGGTTTTCAGCACAAATCTGTTCAGAAGCTGTGTGTGGAAGCAATCAGCTCACTTAACATTTAATACAGGTGTTGTTACATGGACTTCCATGCAAATTCAGTACTTTAACACTGTTGGGTGGTTAAACATTTGTCCCATATTTCCAATGGTCCCAAGAATGCTGAGAAAGGAAAATTTACTGCCACTTGGTAATATTCCAGAAAGCTAATTACCCAAGAGAGAATTTATGAAAGACAGCGTCGACTGTTGTTCTTCACTTGCTTTTGCAAATATGAGCTTTCTGCTTGCAGTTTTTCTTCAACCTCTGTGCTTTCATACATGCCATTCCCTAGGTGGAGATGCTCACTTGCCCTTGTCTCTAAATTGTCTTTAAAATACTTATCTTGGGGTGTCTGTGTGGCTCAGTCGGTTAAGTGTCCAACTTTAGTTAAGGTCATGATCTCACAGTTCGTGGGTTCAAGCCCCACATCAGGCTCTGTGCTGACAGCTAGCTCAGAGCCTGGAGCCTGTTTCAGATTCTGTGTCTCCCTTTCTCTCTGACCCTCCTCTGCTGGCGATGTCTCTCTCACTCTCTCAGAAATAAATAAAAAACCATTTTAAAAAAAGTTTTAAAAAAAAGAAATTATATTTTAAGACTCAGCTTAATTGTCACTTTTACTATGAAGTCCTTTATGACTGTCCTTTGCAAAATGGGTCAAGGTTTGCTCCACTAATGTGGAGCCATCGTGGCATTGTGGGTATTCCATCACATTATCATTTAAATACCTAGTCCCCACTCCCCCACCCCATAGTCTTTTTAAATTTTAAATCTACAATACCTAGAATAACTCCTGGAACTTAGATCTCATTAGTTGCTGTGGAAAAAAGGGAGAGAGAGAAAGAGGGAATATCATTACCCAGCAAGGTAAGGGAATTGCATAATGCTGGAAAATAAAAATGTTATGGGGAAGGAGAAAGAGCTTAAGACATAAAGTCAGAGANTAAAAAAAAAAAAAAGACATCAAGTCAGAGCACATGGCCTTAAAATCCACTTTTCCCACTTGCTGTCTGTGACTTTGGGCCAAAGGTTAACCTCAGTCTTAGTAAAACCACAAGGATGCTAAGATTAAATGAAGTAATATACATGAAAGCAATGGACACGTGTGAGTTCTTCAAAGACTAAATTATTGATACTGGTTGAATAAATTATGAAGTAATTACCTTTTAAAATTCGGAGCCAAATAAAGCATACTTGGCAAGGAATCCGACTTCAGAATTTCTATGTATCAAGATAATTTTCTTGTAAATATCAATTTATCTTTGTACTGCTGAAGCAATGGCAACAGCAAATTTTCTCATTGATAGAATGCCTTCTAAACAGCTAATGTCATACACTGACTTTTCCTGCCAGAGTTAATTTTAGGGGGAGAGACATTTTTTTAACTCTCTTTAGTCCATGAAAGTGCATTGTTCTCATAAAAATCCCTAGGCTCATAAGTAAAGCAGAAGCCTATAGCTAAGCAGTTAACAATAAAAATAGAAATCTGATCAGAAGCACAATGGATTGTGTTGGCAGAGCGCCTTCCCACACAGCAGAAACCCATTTCGTCCTTGGCTATAATGGGCATCTTGAGGAGGGTCCCATTTTTGTCAAACTAGTCTTAGAGTGTGTTTCCTAAAGACTCCTGTGGCCCATCAGCTGTGCTTGCAAAAATAGGAGGCAGCTTCCCCTTCCCTCTCTTTCTTTTCACACACTGCTTCCAGCACCCATACAAAGAAGATGCCCGCAGAAAAGAAAAGCAGGAAAAGGAGATATACATTTAACAGATAATCTAGTCCCACATCACTGTGGGACCTGCTACTTAATACCTCTGACCCTCAACTTTGGTTTCAATCTAGTTAACCTCTTCCTGCTTCTTTGTACCTTCACGCTGCATGCTCAGCTTCTTGTTCCGTACATTTGTTAACAGTATTCCCTCACTCTCCACCTCTCTCTCTCTCTTTCTGGTGTTCTCTGTTCTCCTCATCACCCATCCTTTAAGACCCTTCCCAAGCTTCACCTTCACTATGGAGCCTCTCCTGATGACCATGACCTGCATCTTATACTGTCTCCCTAAATTCCTGAACTCAGTTGATATACATACCTAGCAGTCAATGCCATAATCAAGCCAATATTGTTCTTTTATCATCGGTACTATGCCCTGCACTACCATTCCATAGTAAACCCGTTGTGGCTTATCCTGTTCTTGATGCTATTTGTGAACTCTAAGAAAAATAAATTCAATTTCAGCACATGCATAGGCACTCAGAAAACAATTGACTTTTCACTGATTGGAGAATCTTCTACCACCCACCTCTGAAGGATTAATAACAACCTAGACCTCACATGGATACATATATACTGTATATCTACATAAATTTGTCATTTGAAGAGCAAAGCACAAATTATAGAATACCTATGTTTAAATCTACATTCTGTCATTTACTAGGTTTGTAGCCTTGAAAAATTATTATTGGCCTTGGTTTTCCTGTCTTAAATGGGAAAATAATACCTGCAAAGAAGTCATTTCCATTACTGTAAAATGAAGATAATAATAGTACCTATAAGTTTAAGGTGAGGACTTAATGAGAAAATGGAATAAAATAAAGATTTTAGGATTGCATTGGGCAAATAGTAGGTGTTCAATAATTTTGTTATTATCACTATTATTATGGTAAATAAGTATCTAATTTGACTAAACTACATAAACTACTACTTGGCACATGAGAGACCCTTACTAAATGGTAATTCCCCATCTTCTGCTTTCTTTCTTACGGTGTGCCCTTTCCTTCTAAAATTTGAGAACTCCTGCAGCTTTTCACAGTTAAGTTGTGAGTGATCTTACATTTAATCTTTCCACATCATTTTCTCAGCAGGAAAATAGCTGATACATTGTGACCTTTCTTAATAAGCTGGAGACTAATTCTACAATGCTGGGGAATGATGGCATACCAAATAAGGTCCATCCATTTGCTCTATAATGCTGATGGAAGAACTAACACCAGACATCATTCTAGTACTGGAAGCATAGCACAGAATGAGACAAACAAGCATCCTATGTGTATTAAGCTTACATTTTTGTAGGTGAGAAAGACAGTAATCAAATAATCAGAAGAAGAAGAATTTCAGATATTGACAAACATAATGAAGAAGAGAAACAAGGGAATGTTGTGTCCTCGTGTGACTAGAGAAGGTAGGTTAAACAAGATATGGTGATCATAGAAGCCCTTCCTGGGAAGGCGACTCTGAACCTGAATGATGAGATGAATACATACATGCAAAAACATAAGGAAATAGTGGCTTAGAAGGAGGGAACAACAACGCAAAAACCTGGAGGCAAGAAAAAGTGTTGAGCTCAACATTATTGGTATAATGATAAATTGACAAGGAACAAGTCAAAGATGACAATGATTGCACTCCATGGATATGTAAGTTTGGGGTATTGTTTTCACCAAGCATTGAGTTCTGGCTATGAACCTACTCCTAACCAAGGAAATATATTAGCTCATGCTGTGCAGTTTGTAAGTTCACCATTTATGGCAAAATACCAAATGATTTCTATTAGAGAGGTGAACATCAAGCGCTTCTTTTTACAGCCAATCTTTCTCCTCTAGGACAGAATGCTATAAGCCCTCATTTTCTTATTTAGCAAGATTCTCCACCCAAGACCTTATTTTCTGAATTACATCAATAATCATTTTTCTGTGATGGCTCATCATATTTGGAATCTAATTCAGTGATGTTTTTACAGCAGATTAAACTTTTCATTCTGCTGTCTCTTAGCTATAATATGTCAACAGTTTTGTCTATATTAATAACCTCCAAAGCAGAGGTGCCATAATTAAGCATCTTGTTTTGACAGAATTGTTACAGTACTGCTACTTAGAAGGAGAAAAAAAAGTAAGGACTAAAAAAGCAATTTATTTTCCTAATGTTTAATGTTTATGTGTGGAGTAAGTGCTAAATACCTGTATATTTGATGCTCTGCAAATAAGTGGATTGGAATTGCCTGTTGTAATATTTTATGTTATCAGTACAAAGTGGCACTTATAAAATCATAATGCAATTAATTTTCCATCTGAAAAATAATAAAAAGCCTTGTTCAAAGCCAAGTTCTAAAAAAAAATATTAGTGAAAACTAGCTATGTAACATTGATTGATTTGCTAGTACATGGATGAAGAATTCAGTTAAAACAAAAGTTATGGATACATACTATGGTAAAGGTATGCCATCAGATACTGTAAGGGATTAAGAAAAAAGAATTAAGGGGCGCCTGGGTGGCTTAGTCGGTTAAGCGTCCGACTTTCACTTAGGTCATGATCTTGCGGTTCATGGGTTCCAGCCCCGCGTCGGGCTCTGTGCTGACTGCCAGCTCAGAGCCTGGAGCCTGTTTCAGTCTGTGACTCCCTTTCTCTCTGACCCTCCCTTGCTCACGCTCTCTCTCTCTCTCTCTCTCTCTCTCTCTCTCTCTCCTAGAAATAAATAAAACATTAAAAAAAAAAGAATTAACTATCCTTCTTGCTCTGGAGACCCGTGTATAGAAGATGTAAGATACAAACCTGAAGACTATCAACTATTGACCAGAAAGTGATTTCTTATAATAAAGGTTAAAATAAAATATGATAGCTTAGAGTCAAGATTGATTAGGTTTCCTAGAAAAGATGGCATTGGAACAGAACATTTATTGTAAAACTTATTTGGTTCATCATAAACGGAAGTATAGAGGTAGGAAGATAAAAAGAAGAATGGAGTACTTGAAGTAATTCTTTAGTACTATGCTGAACAATTCATTTGTAGGATAATGTGAAATAAGTGTGGGAAAGAGGGTGGAATTTTTAGATGATGATCTGTTAGATAAACAAGGAGAGAGATGTGTATCCAGCCTCTTGGTTTGCAGTCTACAAACCTCACCAGGTGGTGGCATTATTCTGACAAACTGCTTCCCTCCCTCCCTTCCTTTCTTCCTTCCATAGATTCATTCCTTTCATATAAACCTTTTGTTCCACCTAGGGGCTGGTGTTAAGTAATATATGAGAGAAGGATCCTCCTTGGTGATGGTGTTTCATGGTGCTTATTATTATTTATATCCTATTGACAAATAGAGAAAAATACTTAATCATAAAATAATTAAATCTATAGCATTGTAAGTTATGATAAACATTATTAAGAAAACAAAAAGGGGGGATATTAGTAAGTGTTACTGCCTTAGAAGGGATAGTTGAGAAAAGATTTTCATGTCTTATGTGGCATTTAAGCTAAGACTTTTTAAAAATAAGATGCTAGCTTTTTAAAGAGAAGCAAGGGAATTTCTAAGAGAGAGAATACAGTCCCTGAGCAAGGTAAGAATGTAGACTGTTCAGGCTATGGAAGAAAACAGAAATGGCTGGAAGGAAGTCAACAGGGAAAGAGGAAGGAAGGGGCCATATTATGCGATACTTTAAATTAGATTCTAATGCAATGGGAAATCAGTCACTGGTGAATTATTACATGGACTGCTCTGCTGCTATAAGATTAGTTCAGTATGAGTGAGGTTAAGAGTGAAATTAGGGAGACCTAAAATATTCTAGTCCAAACAAGAGATGATAGTGTAAGAGAAGATAGTGTACTGCTGGTATCTTTAGTGTACGTTTTCAGCAGTGATGGCAAAGTTGATTGAGAGAAGTGGAAAGATATGAAATATTTTGGAAATAAAGTCAGCACATGATGATAGATTGATGTTGGGAGAAAATAAAAGGGAAGATCAAGCAGTTTTGCTGGGTTGTCCATTTGTCATCTTATCTCAAAGCTATGTAATTTCAATTAATTAAATGCTTTTGTTTTAATTATATGAGTAAGAACAAAAAAAGTATTACGAGATATCTAGAAGAGTCCATTATTTTTATTTCTGTATATAGTTTGCCAAAACTTCCTACTATTTTAGATTTGTGATCACACATATAATATGAAAATAGTATTAATGCATTTATTCCACTAACTACAAAAAAAGAACACCTATAAAACAATTTTAAATAAAGTTACTTCATGCTTAAATTGTATTTCAGGAGGGATTGGTTCCAAAACTCTAAAGAGTTCTTAAATGAATTTGTTACAGAAACACAGGTTTTATCATGATTTAGTCTAGAAAAGTTGGCACATTGGGCTGACTCTCATGCCTTTGATCAATATCAGAATGTCCAATGAAATAGCATTAGAGATATTTTTAGATTGCATATTGGGAATAGCCGTCTTTATAGGGAAAATGGATAGTCTGGGTAAACATAATTAGAAAGCAGAGAGTGGGCTTTTCCAAAGTCATTAAACTCTGAGGACATGAAAAAAATGAAGAGGACATGAGACTTAAACTATTTAAGAATAAGGAGTGTCCCATGTAGCTATTAATAGAAACCCTGAGAGCAATTGTGAAAAGAGACGCATCAGGAAAATGAAAATGACTGTTGAAAATCACACCCAAGGCCGNTTTGTTTTTTTTTTAATGTTTTTTATTTATTTCTAGGAGAGAGAGAGAGACAGCGTGAGCAGGGGAGGGTCAGAAAGAGGGAGTGACAGACTCTGAAACAGGCTCCAGGCTCTGAGCTGGCAGTCAGCACAGAGCCCGACGCGGGGCCCAAACCCACGAACAGCGAGATCATGACCTAAGCGAAAGTCGGACGCTTAACCCACTAAGCCACCCAGGCGCCCCACAAAAAATTTTTTAAAGCCACCACCATTTGACATCAAGAAAGACATTGGAAATACTCAATATTGTTATTATTCTCTTCCAACTAACTTTGTTCCTTTATAGTATTTTCATGCAAAGACACTTATCATAAGCATTTTCCTTCTCTTCTACAAAATGACCAAAAAAATTTTAAATTGCCCACCATTTCCAATAACATTTTACTCATATCCTAAATTCTGAACGCTAGATAAGCTCCACTGCTCATTTCTCATTCCTTAATTCGAGTAACCAGGCACTGTTGAAGTTCATGTAACAAAATAGATTTGAGTCATAAAATGTGTAAACATCACTCTCAGTTAAGTCTTTAACACCATACTCCAAACCTACCATTTCTCTTACATTCTCCCCAAACATTTTAAACATTACCATTTTTCCTAAAACCCTGCTATCCCCACTGAAACCATCCAACTACACATACATATATGCCTGTGCCCGGCAGATAACCTCATTTTCACTTTCCAGAGGAAATTTTTTCAGCGTAAGTGTGTTGAGTGCCTATTAAACACCAGGCATTGCTCTAGGTACTGGGAATGTAGTGATTGAATAGACATATAACATCCCTAGTTTCCTACTCTTAGGACATAAAGGAAAAGACAGACTAAACATGTGAGCAGATTTCAAATAGATAAAAATATGAATGACTAGCTTAAGTAAAAGAAGAATAGACAGATATAGACTGAAGTATGATAAATTCAGGTAGTGATATTATAAAGACAATAAAACAAGGTAATAAGATTGTGACATTTTGTATTTATTATAAAAAATGATCAATAAAAGCCCTTCTGAGAAGGAGCCAATTGAGCAATGAGGCAGAGGATACTGGTTACGTACCCCAGTATCAGTTCTCTCTTCTTAGCTACATACAGAGCTCCAACTTTTTGTGGCCACCAAGGAAAAATAATACATTTTCTGTACTCTCCTACAGCTAGGTGTCACTATATGACCAAGTTGCAGTCAGTGAGAGCTAAGAAGTGCCTTCTGTTACTAGTTCTTACAAGGGGGGTGGGGATGAGACCTTCTTTTCTGCCTCCTCTATTCTACCTCCTAGGTTTTGCTGTAACTGTAGTGGAAAGATATTGGTGATGTAGGGGGAAAGTCTGGGAATCTGCCCAGAGTTGCACTTTAGAAAGAACATTGGCTGCTCTCTGGAGAATGGACTATGGGGAACAGTTTGGAACCAAGGTAACTGGCAAGGACACAATTACAATTACGCAAGGGCAGGATGATGGTAGATAGAATAGCTACAGAGGAGATGGTAAAAGTGGTCATATTTTGAACATCTTTTTTGAGAGAAGCCAACAAGATTTGCTATTTGCTGATGTGGATAGTAGCAAATGACAAAAGAGATGCATTAAGGATAACTCCTAAATCGCTGGTCAGGCCAATTGGGTGAGTCGTGGTGCCATTTACTGAAACAATAAAGACTGGAAGCAAAGCCGGTCAAAAGGAAAGTGAGGAGGGAAGGATGTGCACATTAAGCCTGGTGTGTCTATTAGGCATCCAAATTTAGGGATGTTGAGAAGATATGTGAGCATATGAATCTGGAGTTATGGGGGTCAAATGAGACCAGAAATGGATATCAGGGAGTTCTCAATGTACAAGTGATAGTTAAGATCAGTTTACATGAAATTATTTAAAGAAAGAATACAGACTGAGAAGGACAGGAGATTGTAGACCATGTGACAGTGTATGGTCTTTTAGAGTCCAAGGAGAGTAAGGTAAGCTAACAAAGAAACTTGAGAAGAAAGAATCTATCAAGTATAAGGAGGGAAATCAGGAAGAAGTAGAACCACAGAGTTAGGGAAGAAAGGATACCAAATGCTGCTGGGAGGTTGAATAAAAGAAAAAAAGAGAATTCATCAGAGGCTTAGAAAGAGGGAGATCATAACCTTGGTAAAAGCTATTCCAGTTAAAAGGTGGGAATAAAAACATTCTTGGAGTGGAGAACTGAGGGGAGAAGTAGATAGGTCTTCTGTAAAGAGGGCAAGGAAGTTCAGCAGTAGAATAAGAGATGTGGGTTCTAAATGGATAATTGTCTTTTGTTTGTGTTTTGTATATTCTTGTATTTTTTAAGATAGGGAGATATTTTTTAAAATGCTGTCTATAATCTGGTTGGAATAATCCATCCAATAATGCACATGAATATAGTCTAGAATATGTTAGAGAAGAAGTCATCTAACGCACAAATGTCAAGTTGGCCTTAGACCCATGAGGTTAGGTTAGGCAAGATCATCTTTGTTATTGTTAACCACTGGATTCTCAGTGCCTAGTATAGTACTCATGACATTGTGGGTGCTTAATAATTATTTGCTAAATGAATGAATGAATGAATGAATGAATGAATGAATGTTACATTCAACAGTTTTAGTCAGCATATTTCATCACAAAAATCTTTAAATAAGCTCACTGCATTCCCTGTTTAAAATACTTTGAAGGTGCCAACAGCCTCTTAAAGTAAAGAAAAATGGGGCACCATGGGGGCACCTGGGTGGCTCAGTCGGTTAAGCATCCGACTTCAGCTCAGGTCATGATCTCACGGTTCATGGGTTCGAGCCCCACATCAGGCTCTGTGCTGACAGCTCAGAGCCTGGAGCCTGCTTCAGATTCTGTGTCTCCCTCTCTCTCTGACCCTCCCCTGCTCATGCTGTCTCTCTCTATCTCTCAAAAATAAATAAAATATTAAAAAAAAAAAAGAAAAGAAAAATGGGGTACCTGGGTAGCTCAGTCAGTTTAGTGTCTGACCCTTGGTTTCAGCTCAGGTCATGATTTCATGGTTTCATTAACTGGAGCCCTGCATTGGGATTCTCTGTCTCCTTTCTCTGCCCCTTCTCTGCTCCCACTGTCTCTGTCTCTCTCAAAATAAATGAATAAACTTAACACAATTTTTTGGAAGTTAAAAAAAATCCTGAAATTGGCACACGGGCACATAATGGCTAGTCTCTGTTGTTTCTCTAGCCTCAGTTCTCTGACACCTGCTTGCATCCAACATCTACACTGCTGTGAACAGCTAGTTCTACAAGTACAGCACATTGTTTCCTGCCTTGGTGCCTTCACCACATGTGCTCTTTGTACTCACAAAAACTTCCCCTCATTAACTCCCTGTGTTTTGCTACCTCCTATTTATTCTTTAAGACTATACTTCTTTCTGAGCTAGAGCTTCTCAGTGCTCCCAAAGTAACTGTGCGAAACTCTTATAAATAATTATCATGTTAAATTGAATTTGTTTATTAACTTGTTTGTTTCCATCATTAAAATTAAGCTATAAAGTAAATATGCTTTTTATCTCTGAATAACCAGAACCTAGCTCAGCACATTTAATTAATGCTATTAAATGAATAAGTGATATCTATGGTAGCCTAGTGATGGCCATGCATTTTAATCAACCAAAGATGTTTATTCCCTAAACATCATCAACAATTGGAAGTGTCTATATTGAAATCCTCCTTGATTTTGTTGCTATCTAATGAAAATTTTAGACACTAAATGGACCCTCAGTCTTAAAAGAACTTGCAATGTAAGTGAGCAAGGTAATATAAAATAGCATGGCATCATCATGAATTAGTGTAGAGACTGCAAATATCAGGGTTTCCACTTGCCTTATCTTTATTCTTTGGTAAATATCCTTAATCTATCACAGTAGTCAACTGTGACCAGATGTGGTCTTACAAGCTTTTGCAACACGGGTTTTTTAGGCAGTAAGTATGAGAGTTGGCTTAAGAAATTTTGTTACCTATCTATATTAATTAGTACAATGGATTAGATTAGAGTAATGCCCTCAATATATGAAACAAGGTCAAAGGCTACTTTGATGATGGAGGGAGATTAATACACTAAGGACAATTGAGAGCATGGTGGGTACTCTAGGAAAAAAGCAGCTAGCTTCATGGCACCAGGTAGCTTCTAAAAGGAAGTAGCTTTGAAGATGGGAGAGAAACCAAGGATAAATTTAGGATTTTTAAAAAATAGTTTAGTATGGTTCAGTAGTTTCTTATAGAGACAAGGAATTTTCTCCAACCCACCATCAATCTTCTGTATGTTAATGCAACTTTTACCCATACTGTGGGCTATAGAGTAGCTCATGTACAAAAGACCAGAGTCATTGTAAAGGATCTGAAATCTGGTGTTCATAAATATAGGTAAAAATCTATCTGGACAAGAGAATGCTTGAGCATAACTGAGATTTTAATGTCAGATAGTACTATTGTATTCTAAAGGCTGTGAATTTCTTGAAGGCAAGAACCTCGGTTTAAATATCTCTCATTTGCTTGGCCCATGGGTCTGACACATGATTGGCACCTAATATGCACTGATTCTAGGACTTCCTAGAAAAGTATAGTTTCTTAATCTCCATAGAACTCCTCCTGACCACTTGGGGAATATTGGTCCTATGCAAACTCCCAAAAGAACAAGTTTGTCCAAGAACAATTGGACAAACTACAGTGTAAAGTCCAGGAGTGAACTTTCAAATAAGTAGAGAAGATAAGAGTGGTAAAATAGTTTGTAAATGTCATATGTTCTGGCAATACAGATGTAACATAATTAACAAAAATGGAAGAAGGTGAAAGTGCAAACTAGAAAATGTTTGCTGATGGCCTCATTTGTATTAACTCACAAGACAAATGAAATAGCAAAAGTTTAGGCATCTGTAAGAGTGCAAGGATAACTTTAACATAATACTTGTTTTTAAAATTGGTAATGGAAGAGAGGGAGGGGAAGAGAGGAGAAAATCTTTATTATTTATTGTATGTACCTGATAATTTCTAAGAGAGGCATCATCAAAGATAGTATATATAGAAAGGTATTGGTCTAATAGAAACCACTAGAACAAAAGAATAAACTATCCTAAAAAACAAAATAATACCAACAAAAACATTTTTGAAAATGAAAATGTTTTGAAAATGAAATGTTTAGTGTGTATATGTATATTAATAAATGACATAAAACCACATAACAGAAATTAGAATTTCTATTTTATCAATCAATATCTGTACTTGACTTTATTATGAGAAAGAAAAAAGATGTTTAGACTGGCTAACAAATCCATATTCAACTGTTTCTTGAATATAAGACGCACCCAATACTAAGTGACTCAAAAGAGGTAATGGGATAGATAAAGATGGGCCAGGCAGATGCAAAGCAAAAGAAAAAAAAGTTCTAATTTTAATATTAGAAAAGGTAGAATTTAACCAAACAATGGCGCTGTATAATCTAAAGGTTACCACCAAAAACAAAGGTAAACAATTAATTGTGGGCTATCAAAAAGCACAGCAGAAAATTTGAATGAGACGTAGTAGAATAAATTTTCATTATTGTTTTCCCCAAAATATATGTTTCCTAATTCTCACAACAGAAAGAGTTTAAAAATAAAGAAAGTTCAGGAACAAAGTGCTCATCTTATGCCCAGATTGTAAAGCCCAGAACTCCAGAGGTGATGGCTGTTTCCAGATTTGGGGAAGCATATAGATACTTGGTAAGTCTGCGATATCTGTTGTGCCAGAAAGGTAGGAAATGATCCAAGACTTAGGAGTTATGTCAAAGGACCCACTATCCAACACGAAGGGAACAGAGATGCACAGAGACACAATTTAAGCATCAGAAAGAATAATTTGGTTCAAATTCATTGTGTACATAAAAACCTGTAAATTCACGATGATATGTGAGAGAAAGAGAGACAGACTACCATATCTCTTCCAATGAACTAGTTATATTAGAAATAACAGGCCCCAAATCCCTTCTCCAAAAATTTAACAATTATGTTTTTCCTACAGGAATTTTATTTCAGGCTATCTAAACCACCTTATTACGTAAAAGTGTATTTTTATTTACTTAAAAAAATTCAACTTCCAATGCAATCATTCGTTCTCTCAATGATTACTGGGGGCAGGAACCATCACATGAAATTCTGACAAAGAAAAGAACAAAAGGAGAGTGAGGTGATCACAACCCAAATGCATGGGTAAATCAGCATCAATGGAAAGGAGATGGTCAAGTATTCTGTGTCTCTTGCTGTGATGACTATAAGACACACAACAGTATCTATGAAACATTCTTACCAAAATGATTGCACCTGATTTCTAATGGAAGGTCAGTTTCTAGAGCTCACTTTTGGTTTATAAGGAATAATGATAGAAGAAGCAAAAGACCCAGATAGTTGTAGAACATTCTTCAGATCAGCTAACATGGGTTTTGTTTGCTTGCTTATTTGTTTAAACAAATCAATAGCATGAAAAAATTACTAAAATACAAAGGAGACCTACTATTCCAGCATTCAAGAGGCTCAGTTTCCTAACAATCATATGTAATAGTAGACCCATGTTGGGTCATAGTTTATCCATCCTACCAGTAAGAAAACAAGAAAGAAATTTTGATTACGGGCAGTGACTGAAGGTAACAAAGATAAACATTAATTTTGTTTGGTGTGATAATAACACTATGGTTATGTAAGAAAATGCCCATGGGTTTTAGAGAGATATATTGAAGTCTGTAGATCGAAATAACATGATGTCTGGGACCTGTTCTAAAATGCTTCAAGAAGAAAAAGAGAATGGAAAGAGACAGACGAACCAAGTGGAACAAAATCTAGATGAATTGGTGGGTTTGGAAAGGTCTCTGTAGGCTTCTCACACTGTTAGCTCTATTTTGTGAATATTTGAAAAATTTTCAAATAGTTCTTACGAAATGAAAAGGACAAAAAGGAAGAAGTACCCATTGTTCAATAAATACGAAAATAAGAAAAGATGTAGGGTTTCCCTGGAAACATAAAGATCCAATTAGAGCAGAAAACGATGGCTAATTTGTTTTCAAAAATAAAACAAGTACATAGCACATCAAGTCATTTTTTGATAATTTGAACCTTACTCAAATTGTATTGCAACTGTTAACCTTTGTGAATGGGATTTTTCTTTAAATGTGCCCTGAGGCAATTTTATTTTTTATCATATTTAAGGCTAAAACCAAGGAAACCAAATTCTAGTGGGAAAAAAATGCATTTCCTTTCCACCTGAGCCTAGCATAAGGGAGACTGGTAGCTTTCCTTTTCTCTGCAGTTTTCCTTTTGTAATAAAGCATTTAAGTTTATTTGTTAGCAAGGCCTGTTCTGTGGTCCAAAAGGCTCTCAGGAGATTTGGGCATATAATGCCAGCAAATGGATGGATGGTGAAGTTGATCTTACATTTGGCTCATATGAAATACTGAGCCAAAAATCCCACAACATTCTAGAGAAGTCTGGTGGTGTGGTGTATCTTTCTGTCTATTCACAGTGAAACATAAATCACAGGATTAGTTTACCTAGCAACAAGCATTAGGGTGGAGAGTTTCAGTCAAAGAAATTAGAAAGACCATCTAAGCAAGCCAATGCCACTCACCTCTGCAGTTCTGTTACAACCAGTAGGACAGGACAAAGGACTTGTCCCTAAGTGAAATTGCATTAAGGTAACTTGTCTTCTAGCATCCACTAAGCTCCTTGGTTCCTCTCTTTCCACTTTGATGCTGCCCTCTTCCTTTCTGGCCAAATTTATGCTTTCTCAGGCATTTTGGTTGACAGTAGCAATAAAGTGATAAGTATATTCACTATAAGGAAACATAACTTTATAGACAAACTTTCCCAGGACTTTTGACACTTAAAAAGCACTAATACTTGATCCAAAAAGGTATGTAGATCTATTAGAGGGATCTCAGCAACTAGCACATAATAGAAGTAGAACAAAGGAAAATGGGCAACCCCCACCCAGTGATGGTAATAATTAATAGTGATTGAGCACAGGCTATGTGGCAGTTATTTACATGCACAATTTATTTCAGCCTCACAACAAACCTGTGAGATAGGTGCTATTATTATCACTGAATTATAGGAAACTGAGGCACAGGGAAGTAAAACAATATGCATAGTCCCATAGCAAGTCAATGATAGAGTAATGTCTGTCATTGGAGATGTCAGACTCAGTCTGACTCCAAACTAATGATTGATGTAAGCCAGGCAACGGGCTAGGCACTTTGCATTACATACACGTTCCCCTGGTCTCTGTGACTTGTTGTTTGTTTGTTCATTTCTTTATTTATTTAGTGACTTGGCTGAATTAATTTTGTGACAGCTGTTTCCCCGCAGGGTGAAGAAGCCTCTGATGTTTCTACTTAGAATTGTTTTCCTTGTTTGTTATCTCTTAGCCTGGCTTCCTGGGGTTTGCTCCTGGGTCAGCACAAGCCACACACCGGTCAAAGGTTATGCTGAAGCCTTACTGGTCAGTTAAATTTTTCTTCATTACCTTTGAATGTGTGCTTGTGGCTGATCACTTTTGCAATTTAGAACATTTACAGTGCTGTCTCATATTCAACCAGGGACTAAGAAGTTTTCTCTGCAGTCACTCCAGGCTCAGCCTGGACCTGCACTTGGTCTTCCAGATCACTGGGGTTGAGGGTGACTTTTTTTTTTAAATGTTTATTTATTTTTGTAGGAAAGAGAGAGAGGCAAAGCATAAGCAGGGGAGGGAGAGAGAGAGGGAGACAGAATCTGAAGCAGGCTCCAGGCTCTGAGCTGTCAGCATAGATCCGACATGGGTCTCAAACTCACCAGCTGTAAGATCATGGTTTGAGTTGAAGTCGAACGCTTAACCAACTGAGCCACCCAGGCACCCCAAAGGTGACTACTTTTAAGCCTGGCTTCCTAGACATTGCCCCTGTTTGAGTATCATAATGTTCAGTGTTAGGTCAGATATTTTATTTAAGCACCTTGAGCCAGGAAGTCTTCCCCTCGTTAGCTGATCATTCTGTGTGTTGCCTATGGAATTCTTTCATATCTGCCCCCATCCCACTCTGACTGTTCTTGAGTGGGAGCAGCTTAGTGCATGCTCACACCCTCTCAGACCTCAGGGATAAGTGTGATCTCAGTGGGGGGTGCTCTTCTTGGCTCTTTCCTCCAGTTAAACTATGGCTGATCTTCCATTTCCACATGCTGTACTAGGATTGTGGAATTACCAGCTGCTTCTTAAGTGCTTAGCAACAAAATCTGCATTGCTTTCAGTAATGTCTTTAGGCATGACTCCCTCCCCATCTCCCATGCTTTATCCCAAATAATGTCGGTCCCTCCGTCAGAGCTGGGAACTCAAAGCTGGGAGAGGCAGTCTGCATCTCCTAGAATGTCACCCTTGCTTTACCAGTGTCAGGGAACATAAAAGTCCCTGCTCTTTTGTTTGCTCTTCCCGGCATGAAGCATTCTGGCTGGATATTCCCCCAAGAGGGGAAGATCTGTAAATCAAGTTCAAAGATAAGGTAAGACTTAAGGTCACCAGTCTTAAAGGTCTCTATTGATGTTCCCCACCTAAGTTAATGGAGGAAGCTGTACAGGCTAAGTTAGCTTAACACAAAACAAGATGCCCTACATAATCCAGAGCAAGAAATGCAAGCAAATTGTGAGATTTTCTCTACTGCCTGCAGATAAATCAGACCTGACATCTAGTAGGTATGACTGATACTGTGATTTTTTTAATCAAGGAACCATATTTCAAGAGATCATAGTGTATAGTGGGATGGGCACATTCAAGCCAAAGCCAGAAGGCCCAAATTCTAAAATCCCTTTACTTTTGTTAGGTCTTTTAAAACCTTCATGTGTGACAAGACAAGAATCATGTAACCACCAGTCACTAGTTGGGTTGCTTGTATATCTGGCTTGAAAAAAGAGGAGATACCAAACTTGGGTTATTGGGTTTGTTTGTTAGCTTCCTTGCTCATTTGACATCATACTGCCCTTTGGGTTGCTTCACACAGACCAAAAGAAAAGAGAGTAAGTCCATGTCCTGTTATGTGGCACAGCAAAAGAGAATGAAGGGGAGAGCCAGAGGACTGACACTGGAGGGAAATGCAGCTAGGCTTTCCCAGAGCATCTCCAGCAGACTTTGCATGCATCCCGTAAGAAGTCTCCAGGGCTCTACAGCTGATAATAGCAGGCTGGCTTTGCTGGGAACCCAGAGTGTGGTATAGAGGCAGCATACTCTAGATCAACGTAGCAGCCAAAGGCAGAGCTGCAGAGGGACTCTGGGAACCACTATTTAGGGCAGTAGGTAGTCTACCAGGTAGTATTGGTCAAAAGTTTACATTACAACCTTAGTTGGGAAAGTGTAAAAAGAAGACATTTTTTTTCAACCCTGTATTTTCTTTACTAGGAAGAAAAAGTAAAAAAAATCCCAGCAGATGCAGGGAATTTACAAATAAGCTAGGTAGGGACTTAACATAGAAAGAGAGGTCGCAAGTTCTCAAAGGAAAAAGGAAAAATAAAATAAAAGCCAGTCATTGTCTCCATTTTCACAGCTCAAATGAAATCACTGACAGGCTAATAAACAAATGGACAATGGCTGGACTATATATAAAAGCAGAATGCTCCCCCATGACCTGCCACAATCAGCCTGAGAAGTCAACATACTTTCTGCAGTGACCAGCTCAGGAAGTCAGGCTGTTGTCTCTAGCAACCAGTTCAAGAAGCCAGACAACAATCTCTAAAACTCAGCCCAAGTTGATTAATAACTGACAGCCTCCCAATTTTTTGCCCCCAGTTCCAACTTCAGACCAACTGGAGAAAGCCAAAATGCACCCTAACCAATCACATAGGATGCCCTGCTTCTTCTTAGCTTGCCTGCAGCCGCCCCTTGCCAACAGCTTCCTGCTGGGCACACCTAGCCCTTTCCCTTTCTGCGACTATAAAGCTTTCCCTCTCTTCCGCCCACATTGGAGTCTCTGTCAAACATGGGTGGTGGTGACTGACTCCTTGCTCGGGCAAGCTCTGAATAACTGTTGCTCGTTCTAATTTGAGTGGTCTTCGTTCATTTTATATCATGTATTTAAATGCTTTATAAACTCAGCAAATGATATTAACAAATGTTATTATGGTCATCACTGTGGTTCTAACTTCTCAAATTGGGAAATACGGAACTAGAAAGGACATTTAAAAATGTCTCAGTCTTGGTTATTTCTTCAAATGAACACATGATCGGTTCTGTAAAGCCCCAAACCATCTGTCCCTTTCTTGCCCTTTAATTCAGGCCTTCACACGTCCCCCTTAAAATTACTGATCTAGACTAATTCCCCTATTATTCAAATGAGAAAAAATGAGATTCAGAAAGAAATACCTTGCCCAGAGTCACAGAGCCTGTCAGTAGTCAGAACACTTCTGTCTTCTAGTTCCCTATCAAAGAGAACAATAACAATGCATTTCAATCATGAGCAACCTGTATTTCCTGCCTGGTTAATAGAACTGCAGAAGTTCACAGGCTCTCCAGTATGACATCAGACAGAAAGAGAAAGGAATGGAACAAAAGTATGACATTATGAAAAAAATTTTAAATGCATCCACTCATTTTTGTCAGATTAAAAAAAAGTATTAACAGCAGGTGGGCAGAGCTCACCTATTGTTTCTTTTCCCCTGAAGAGTAATAAGTACTCAGTTTTCCTGCAATTAAAAAGAGGAGAATCGGGGCGCCTGGGTGGCTTAGTCGGTTAAGCGTCCGACTTTCGCTTAGGTCATGATCTCGCGGTTCGTGGGTTCGAGCCCCGCGTCGGGCTCTGTGCTGACTGCCTGCTCAGAGCCTGGAGCCTGTTTCAGTCTGTGATTCCCTCTCTCTCTGACCCTCCCCTGCTCACACTGTCTCTCTCTCTCTCTCTCTCTCTCCTAGAAATAAATAAAAAAAAAAAGAAGAAGAAGAAGAAAGGGAAAGGGCGGGGGAAGACAAATCATGGGAAAGGTGAGAAAATCTGTGGAGAAAGCTTGTCAAGAAGTAGCCTTGTCTGAGGGATGGTAGAAACGTCAACCTGTTGATGTGCTGATGTGTGCGTGGTACTTGAAGGGCTACGAGGGAGGGAAAGCTGCAGGATGGCCCTGAGCAGCAGTGCCCATTAAGTAGTGTTGATGGATTTGAGCATAAATTGACTGAAGAGAAGTGGTTGCATAGACAGCTCATGCAGAGGCTCTGAACGGATTTCTAATTGGATTAAGGGGATATGACCAGGCAACTCACATTATGTTGGTCATTATGCTCCTCATCACAGTCCATATTTCCCCAGAGGGAAAAAGGAATCAGGTGGGAAATTGCGGAAAATACAAGTCAAAGCAGAATCTGCTCTTGTTGGATATGCTCCTGGTTCCCTTTGTGACACTTTGTGTAGATTTAAGACACAATTACGATTTTGATGAGAGAGTTATTTCATTGGGCTATAGAGTTCATATTTTATGTTTATCCTTTAAATGATGTATCTTTTCTAAATGATGGGTTATGAATGAGAACCAGACGTATTCACGCTATGCCAGGCTGGGTCTTCTAAGGCAATTACCCATTATTGTTGGGATGCTTCATAGTTAATAACTCTCAAAGAGTAGCCTATAATTGAGCCTCTGGACGGCAGTAAGTCACATGCATCTTTTCAGTGAGATTTATAGATTTCTTTTCCCTTCTTGACTTAATAAACCTATAAGGCTTAATCCTTTTTTCCCCTACTCCTCTGATGAGACAGTTATGGTTTCATTTTATAGGTTCTTTTTAATCTAGATTCCTCCAGCTCCCAGTGTTATGGGAACTCATAGAATTCTATCAGGGTAAAACTGGAAAGAAAAATCAAAAAAAAACCAAAACAAAATAAATCTACTTTGATCTCTTATTTCATTTTATAAGAAAATTCATGTCCAAAAAATAGTTTGTGTCATTTCATGAACTAAGCTTCATGAAACCAATATAAACCTTATTCTATTTGTCTAAGAGATCTAGTTATCCCCCTAATGGAAAATGACATTATAAGTTAACTGGCAAAAATACGTGTTTGTTGTGGCTAGGAATTTCATTTGGTGTCAATCTGGCAAACATCGTGTGGAAATTGTGACAAAATTAAAACAAACACGGGCAAATCAGCCCAATGAGAAAAAAAGAAAAATTGATTTCCTAATCAGGTTAGGCACATATAATTTAGGTGGTAATTGACCAATAAATGGTAGGCATTGTTTTTAGGCCAATTATAGAAGTCATTTGTAAGGTAAGAAAATAGCTGAGTCTTTCACTTGCAAAGATGACCCATAATTCTACTTATGTGTCTGCATGTACCATACCCATTTTAAGTTATGAACATATATTTTCCCAGAGAAATGCGCTTGTGTACACGCGTGTGCAAGTGCTTCCTTGTAAGTTGTTTTAGAAATAGAATAACAAATGTCAATTTGGTTTTGACCAAAGATGTTGTTTACCCAATCATGTGTTTAGTCCTTGGCTGAGAATATTTACTAAGCACCTATAATATGTAAAGTGGCACTAGATTAGTCATAGAACAATCTGTGTTTAGAAAACACAATGGAGAGCCTGGGTAGCTCACTTGGTTAAGCGTCCAACTCTTGATTTGGGCTCAGGGCATGATCTCACGGTGTGTGAGATTGAGCTCTGCTTTGGGCTCCGGGCTGACAGTGCAGAGCCTATTTGGGATTCTCTCTCCTCTCTCTGTGACCCTCCCCTGCTCACACTGTTGCTCACTCGCTCTCTCGCTCGCTCTCTCCCTCCCTCCCTGTCTCAAAATAAATAAACAAAAACCAGTAATCTCATGACAGAGCCTCCAGAAATACTGGATATTATTATTTAAGGAAACTTTATTCACAAACACATGCACACACATACCAAAGCAACAACAACAAAAAATACAAAAAATTCAGTGTTCCTAAAGGGGGCTGCACGATGGAATAGGGGGCTACAGAGAAAGACTGAGATTCCCAGGCTCCTCCTTCAGAGATTTTAACTCAGTAGGTTTTGGGTGAAATGCGAGAATCTATATTTTTCCAGGTCCCCTTGATGACTCTCATGCAGTTAATCCACATTTCCATGATATGGAACAACCACGTAAAATAATATTCTACTTCTGAGAGTCAAATGTAATACAGCAAGAGATTATAATTAGTACCTATTAAGCATATTTTATAGCATTTAATATGAGAGTGGGGACTTTTTAATATTATTTCCTTTAATTGCCCTAAATAGTACTGATAAATGGGTATTATTATCTGAATTTTCTTAAGGAAGGAACTAAACCTCAAAGAAGTTAAATAAATGTTTCCATTTAACATTTATTTTAATCTTAAGACTCTGCATCCCCTATTCTTTATACTGTGTCATTCTCCTTCCTCCTACAAATCTCTTTGAGGTCTACTCTTGGCCTATTTATTCAACTAACATTTATAGGATATCTCTTTAGGGTTGGCCACTGGAACTTAGCTATATGTATGGACTTTGTTCTTTGAGAGTTCTTTTGCTAAAATAAAAATAAAAAGGCAATTGCCCATTTTAAATTTTAACTTAGTGATTCTCCCAATGAAGAACTAGACCTGCATTTAAGCAAAGAGGGCTTGCTCAATGACAGTTGAGGAGCATGTAACACCCTCACATCTCCTCAATGATATTTAATCTCTGTTTCATTCAATTTGGCATTAACAATCAGATTATCTACGTGAGGTGATGTTTAGATATTGCATTAATAACCAATAGGAAAGGAATATGGAGCAAACAACTGGGCTCAGAATCAGAATATCCACTTACTGCCCTGGTTCTGCCAATAACTGGCTCTCACTTAAACTCTGCGTATGATGTTCTTCATATAGAACACAAGAAAATTGAGCATATGTTCTAATGCTAATCATCTATGAATCACGCGACCTAGAAAATATTTCTACCACTCCATACCTCCCCTATTCTTTCCTATAAAACCACACGCAGACACACAGCTCAAGAAAGAGAGTGTTGGCTACCTGACACCTCATTTGAAATGTCTGCCAGCATGTTATCTGGCAAATTCTGTAGATGGAATAATCGATAACATTATGTTTTTACTCCAGAAGCAATTGCATTTCAGCAACATAAGAGCACCTTGCTGGGTGTAGGCCCCTTGGAACAAATGAATAGTAAAAAGTTAACAGTTGGAATCTTCGATGGTAGACATTTGAGGGGTCAGTTGGGCTAAACTCTGGAAATAGTTTTTAGAAAGCTTATTCACCTGGTTAGTTGCTGAATCTGTTCTTTTTGTCAAGGCTTTGATGACTGTGTGCTCCATGGACATGAAACTCTGTAGGCAGCTGAGTGAGCTTTGAAGGAAAATGGACAAGGCCACACATTTATTCAGATGAAAAGACAAAGCATTTGAACTTCAGGTAGCTGACAATGACCCACAGCTGCTACTGCCTTACAGCTACTGGCAGCCATTTCAAAACTTCCAAAGACCCAAATTCTAGAATACCTTCTGACACAAACCAACTGTGTGACCTAGAGCAACACACTCCCCCATTTGTAGCCTTTATTTCCCCACTGGTTGACTGTGTATTATGAGTGAAAACAGAGGTCATGTTATTCCTGCTCAGCATTAAATCTAACAATGATAGATAGATAGGTGATAGATGATAGATAGATAGATAGATAGATAGATAGATAGATAGTTAGATAGATAGAAATATAGATATAGATATGTATCAACATCTAACCTATAGTAGAAACTACGTTTGTATTTGCTGACTTAATGAAGGGGGCTAGATTTGATATTCTCTAAGGCCTAATTAGTTCCAACAATCTATTAATCTATGGCTGTATACTTTCTGGCACAAACTCACCTACACTTAGGTCCTTGCTCTAGGCCACTTCATCTATGATCTATATGGATAGCTCAGGCAAGAGCTACCCTCATGGGTCAGTCCCTTCCTCCCTTTCCTGATTTCTCATTACTATACCTGTGGCCATCTCTAGCTTAAATCCATTGCAATAACAACCCACCTCCTTTTAAACCTGACCCTGTGCACTCTCATGCGTCTTTCAAATTTGTGTTTCGCCTATATCTTCATTTCCATTCTCCTGATGCTTTCTCTTTATATAGATCACTACAGAGTAAATTTGAACTGACTTAAAAAGTCAGTACTAAGCCTGACACCAAAGAAAAAATGATATTGCTTCTATATGTGCTATGAAGCTCCGGAGAAGAGAGAGATTAACAGCAAAAAAAAAAACTATTTCTAGAAATTTGGAGGAGATGTTGAACACACAGGTATACAAAATTAAATAGCAATTTCTTCTTAAGGTATGAGGGTAGATGAGGTAACAACGTTTTGATAAAAACTTCACATTCAGCATACCACCAAGTCTAACTTCTGGAAAATAAATCTCAGTGATCTTGCCCAACCTGTTTACTCTGCTGATGAGATACTGATTCAAATATTTTGTCTTGTCCTTCTCTCAGGGAGTGTAAGAGGTGGTGGGTTACTTATTTATTTATTGGTGTTTCAGTGGCCTAACCCTTTGAGATCAGGCCATTTTTCTCAGGACTTTCATTTGATCTAAATATAAGATTTTATTTTAATGTATTCCATTGCCCTTTAAGGAACTAGTGTAACACCGAAAATGTAATTGCTTCAGGGAATTGACAACTAATTATCCCAAAGTGAAAAGAAAGCTAGGCATTTAGATAATGAAATGTCAATCAGTGTAATAGAAGTGTCACTTACTTACCACTTGACTGTGTTTGAAAAAAAATGCACGTTATTCCCAGACACATTCATGTATCCCTGCAGCCAGAGACACTGTGGGTGCACACATACTGTGGCTCTCTTCATGCTTAAAGATACTGCACCAATAACATCGCTACAAAGACTGGGGTGAAAAGTGTGTGTGTGTGTGTGTGTGTGTGTGTGTGTGTGCACATGCGTGACCATAACNATAACATCGCTACAAAGACTGGGGTGAAAAGTGTGTGTGTGTGTGTGTGTGCGCGCGCACATGCGTGACCATAAGGGGGTATCTGTGTGTGTCTGTGTGTCTGTCTGTCAACTTGCAGGATTCTGTCAAATGCTGGCCTACGAGATCTAACACTGGGAAGTCTGTACCTACAGCTGCATTTCTGCAGATAGCTGGGATGCTTTTGTTCAGATGAAGCTGCAGTGCCCTTGACATTGAACAGTGCCAAAAATCTAACACCAGACCATCAAGCAAGGATTTTGAATGCGTGAAAGGAAAATTTTTCCATGAATATTTATGGGAAACCCTGCTCTGCGTGAGTGAAAATGATAAGGATGTGCTGCTGATAATCAAGTTGGGTTGTTATTTATACGGAATAATTTAGAAATGGGGGAGGGAAGGAGGAAGCCCTACATTTTATTAAATAATCCAGACATTGGATTATTTCAATGCTGTGTTTTGTATGCCGTGGCTCCTTCCATTTTCCATCATGCTGGGATCAGATTTTCACTTCTTTATAACCCTGTGTCTGACTGGCTTCACTCTCTAGAGCAAAGACAAACTTTCTTTGTTGGATGTAGATCACATTTCAGAAGTAATTTCTTAAAACTGTCATTGGGGTGCCTGCGTGGCCCAGTTGGTTAAGCAACCGAGTCTTGGCTTCAGCTCAGGTTGTGATCTCATGGTTCATGGGTTCAGGCCCCATGTTGGGCTCTGTGCTGACAATGTGGAACCTGCTTGGAATTCTCTCTCTCTTCCTCTCTCTCTCTGCCCCTCCCCCGCTCATGTGCACGCACAGACGTGCTCTCTCTCTCTCAAAATAAATAAGTAAACTTTAAAAAAAAAAACCCTATTAAAAAACCTAAGTGTCCTAATTAACATAATCTAGTATCATTTAGCTTCAATTTGCCTTTTAAGGTCCCCTTTCTGATATTCAGGTGATAATGACCAAATTGGCAGTTTTGATCATGATAAAATACATATAAAGATGTTTATTAGCCTCCTGGGGCTGCTGTAACAAACTGTGGCAAACCAGTGGCTTAAAACAATAGAAATATCTTGGGGCACCTGGGTGTCTCAGTTGGTTGGGCATCTGACTTTGGTTCAGGTCATGATCTTACCATTTCATGAGTTCAAGGCGCACATCAGGCTCTGTGCTGACAGAGTCTAGAGCCTGCTTCAGATTCTATGACTCCTTCTCTCTCTGCTCCTCCCCCGCTCTCAGTCTGACTCTCTCTCTCCAAAATAAATAAACATTTAAAAATTTTTAAAAATTAAAAAAAAAAAACAAAAAAACAAAGAAACCCAGAAATTTCTTTCCTTGCATTTCTGGAGGCAAGAAGTGCAAAATCAAGGGTTGGCAACCCACACTCTCTCTGGAGGCTGTTGGGGATACTCTTTCCTCCTCACTGATAGCTTCTGGTGGCTCTAGGCATTCCTTGGCTGTGACTGCAAAACTCCAATCTGTGGCTTTATTTTCACAAAGCTTTCTCCCATGTATCTGTGTCCTCTCCTCATCTGTCTCTCATAAGGACAGGAGTCATTGGATTTAAGTCCTGCCTGGGTACACTAGGAGGATGTCATCTCCATTCCTCATTTAATCGTATCTGCAAAAAATGTTTTTCTAAATAGTTCCACACTCATGGGCTCTGGAAGTTATGACATGGAGTTACCTTCTCAGTGAAGACCACCATTCAATCCACTATAGGGCATCACAGCTATTGCCTTTCATGACTAAACTGCTGTATTGCCCAATACCAAGACAGGCAGGTTGATCAACAACTACGAAATCTAAGTCTATTGAGTCTTGAGGTCCTCCTTCAGATAACTTGTAGACTTTAAAAGCAATACCCAAGCCCTCACTCTACAGACCTATAGGTAACTTTTGTATGAAGTTATGTGAAGCCATTAAAATATTTGCAACTATTATTAATATATTGAAATAGTGTAAATGGGGTGAAAGCAGAATTAATATTATCTGACTGCCACATGGGGAAGAAACAAAAAACAAATGGGTACCAAAGAAGTGGAAGAAAAATACAATAGTTAGCAGTGCTACATACAGTGTATTTTCATGAACTTCTGTGTGGTATAGGTCATGCATTGCACAATGAGCTAAGGATAAATTTGTATACTTCTACTTTTTCTGTATTTACACTAAAATAATAGAGAGATAGACACATTTAAAAGAAAAGCTCAAAAGGCATACAAATAGCACAAAAAACATGGAACTGGAGAGTGAGTCAGGGCAAAGCTCAGATAATTTCTAGCTCTGGTTCTTACCTTTTTTTTTTTCTTTTTTTAAAAATTGTTAATTTTTTTTTAAATTTATTTTTGAGAGACAGAGAGAGACAGAAAGTGAGCAAGGGAGGGACAGAGAGAGAGGGAGACACGGAATTGGAAGTNTTTTTTTTCTTTTTTTAAAAATTGTTAATTTTTTTTTAAATTTATTTTTGAGAGACAGAGAGAGACAGAGAGTGAGCAAGGGAGGGACAGAGAGAGAGGGAGACACGGAACTGGAAGCCGGCTCTAGGTTCTGAGCTATCAGGACGGAGCCCGATGCAGGGCTCAAACTCATGAACCGCAAGATGGTAACCTGGGCCAGATGCTCAACCACCTAAACCACGCAGGCATCCTATGTTTCCCTCCTTCCTATAACATCCCTTGCAGAAGGACAATCTACACCTACATCCACCTGGAAACATCTGGTGACAAAGACCTTCTTCCTTTACAATCTAACTCATCCTGGTGTTGAATGTCACTAATAGTGTAAAAATTCTCCTGAATTGTGCTGAACTGATAAGTGCATCGGAAAGTCTTACAACTTTTCCATTTGTTATGGATGAAACATTTGTGGGACTGAGACCCAGGAAAGAAGTTAAGGCTAAGCTTCACCACTAAGCAGTAACATGATCTTGGATCTGCCTCTCTGTGTCACCAGCTATGAAACAAAGGAGTTAGACTAAATGGTCTCTGTGGTTCTTTTTGTTTCACACATCCCCTAAAATTCCTGGGTACTGAGGAAATGGTTCTTTATTTATATGACTTTGATCAAATTATAGAATCATTCTAAGTTTCAGCTCAGAGTCATCTGCATAATAATATGATTTAAATTGAAAAAGAACCACATACCTTAATATGAAGAATATAGGGTTTAACTGCAGAGATTCTAAGGCCAGACTGCCTGCGTTCAAGTTCCAGCCCCACCATATCCTGGCTGTGTGATATTAGGAAAAACACTCAACCTATCTGTGCTTTTGTTTCTTCCTCTGGAGAAAAAAACAAAGATACAGTAGCAGTTCTTGTCTCACAGAGTTTTGAGAATTAAATGAGTTAATACATGGAAAGCTCTGAGAAGAGTCCTTGCTCCCTAGAGAGTGGGCAGTGTAAGTGCTGCATTATTTTTCATAAATTCTGAAACTGGTTGAAAATTATGTATTCACATATTGTTTTCCCTTTTCCTATTTCTAATTATGTGGCATTGGCAATTTGTTCCCTGCTTTGGAAAGTTTGATTCATAGCAAAGAAAACAAAATATCTGTCACTGACAATTTTTGTTATAGATTCATACTCTAACCATAATATCTTTCAAAATTGAGCGTTATTTCATTTTGCTTATATTAGTGGAAAATGCGAAAAAAAAACCGTTTTGTTTTTAATGTTTGTTTATTTTTGAGAGAGACACAGAGTGTGAGCAGGGGAGGGGCAGAGGGAGAGGAAGACAGAAGCCAAAGCAGGCTCCAGGCTCTAAACTGTCAGCACAGAGCCCGATGTGGGGTTAGAACTCACAAAACGGACAGATCATGACCTGAGCCAAACTGGGACCCTTAACTGACTGTGCAACCCAGGAATCCCTAAAAAAAAAACCTTTTGATTGGGAAAGCCATCACATATATAAAGTCAGGCTTTTTATCGTACTGTTTTAATTGAGATGTATAGTAAGAGTTACATGTTTCTTAAAATTTTATATAGTCAAATTTAAATCTGCCAAAATATTTTACGTTTTGTTTCCTGTGTCTCATATCATTTTTTGCTTTTTCTATTTCTCTTTTGTTGCTTGTTTTTGCATTAAATGAATATTTTCTAGTGTAATGTTTATATTCTTTTAATGATATTTTTACAACATATATTTTAGTTATTTTCTTAGCGGTTGCTGTAGGGCTTACCACATACATCTAAACTTACCAGACTGGAGTTATGCTAAATTAATTCCAGTGAGATATAGAAACATTATACCTTTATAGATCTACTCCCTCTTACCCTTTTCATGCTATTATTATTATTATATACATTGTATCCATGTTGCAAATTCAACAATACATTGCTATTGCTCTAATCATCACTTTATTTGGGTATGGTCCTTTAGAAAATGTAAGAGAAGAGAGAAAAAGCATATATTTGTAGCATTTCTATACTACTCTTCCTACCTATCATTTCTATTCATTTATTTCTGCAGATCTG
The DNA here is from genome assembly GCF_008692635.1 of Crocuta crocuta. NCBI lineage: Eukaryota > Metazoa > Chordata > Mammalia > Carnivora > Hyaenidae > Crocuta > Crocuta crocuta. The sequence goes on along the minus strand of NW_027530617.1, from coordinate 1,660,981 downwards.
AATTTTCTTAATTCAGTAGAGCTTTACTCCCATCCACCTGCTCTGTGCTATGAATCATAACTTGAGTTACTTCTTGTAAGTAGTTTTTAAAAATTATTTGAACACATTTATAATGGCTGTTTTGAAATCTGTTCAGTTCAACATCTGGAACATCAAAGGTTTCTGTTACCTGATTTTCCCCCCAATGTATGCATCACTTCTCTGCTTCTTTGTATGCCCTGTAATTTTTTTTGAAAATTGGACATTTTGGATAACATATTGTAGCAACTCTCGATATTGATTCTCACCCAACACTCAGTTTCCCTACCCCTGACTCTGAAGCTTGTCGTTGCTGTTTCCTAGCTTATTTGTGTAGTGACAGGCTAGACTGTTTTAGTTTAGTCTATTTTGTTCCCAACGTTAGCCCTCCCTTCTTCCTCAGAGGGTACAGTTTTGCATGTGTTATTTCCTTTGAGCTATCCTTGGCTGCCATTTCCCTGATCATAGGCAGCTGTTAGGCTCCAATTGCTGGTTGATTCTTTATTGTTTTTGACAATTCTCTCGGTCATAAATTACTGTTCAGTCTGATTCAATTAAATGTGGGCTCCTTTGGAAGGGTTGAGGTCATTGGAGTTTACTTTGAACCCTTGAGGGCTCGTTTCAGCTGCCTCTTTCCCTGGCTCTCTTTAGCAAACTAGTTGGCCTATGGTTAAGCTTACACTTCTCATTGAACTGTGGGCCTTCTCATAATTGCTTGCCACCCAAGTCTGCATTTTTCCAATTTCTTTGAGGCTTGAATTTGAGAAGAGCTTTTTGGAGCTCTCTATTCTAAGGCCTAGCTGTACTCCTGGGCAGAGTCTCTGAGTCCTGATTTGGGAGATGGGGGTAGAGACACTGACCTGCTTCTCTCTAAATGATATTCCTGCTTTAGGGGCAGTGTTCATCTCAAACATCCCAGAAGTAGCAGTTCCCAGAAATCCCGGGTTTTTTTTTTTTTATTTTAATTTATTTTTATTTTTATTTTTTGAGGGCGAGAGGGAGAGCACAAGTGTGGGAGGAGCAAAGTGAGAGGGAGAGAGAGAATCCCACACTTTCGGCATAGAGCCCAGCCCAACATGGGGCTCCATCCCACAATTGTGAGATGACCTGAGCCGAAATCAAGAGTCAGACACTTAACCCATGGAGCCACCCAGGAACCCCCTACAAATGCTATTTTAAGTAGAATGTAGTGGGTATTCCATTGGCTGCTCAACATCTGAACACAAGTCCTTGAACTATGGAATCTTCCATTTCTAGATTCTTGGTGAGAAGCAAAGGCCCACTGCTCACTTATAGTAGTTGAAAGCTATGGCCTGGGCATGTGACTTGGTCTTATTTAATTGGATACCTGGAGTAAATGGCACACAGAGGAAAAGTTAAAAATTTAGTTCACTGCTGGTGGTATCATGGGTCCAGTGGTACCAGTTAGCGCCAGCTCTGGCACTCAGTGCTGACACTCAATCTCCAATGGAACGTGCAGTGGCACTTTAAGTAGGTGGCTACAGTGATGATACTTTTGTTGGTGTTCTGGCCACCTACTTAGTCTTTGACCATATTATCAAGGCTCATCTTGTCTCCTTCCCTTAGATTTTTGATCTCCATCATATTTTTCCTATTAATTCCCTCCCTTTTTCCACTAACCAAAGACGGTGTCTGTTGTTTGTAACCAAGAACCGAAATGTGTACAACAGGGACTGTGAATGTCCCTCCAGGAAAACCATTTGCAATGGCTACAAATTGTGTGTATTTATTTCCTTTCCAAGTTTGACACTTGAAATACTACTGATGGAAGACGAACTAAACAAGAAATGTGTCTTGCAGCTAGAGAGGATGGTGCTTGTTATGTAGACACAGTAGACACTGAGAAAGTAAAGAGAAAGAGAAAACTCAGATGGAAGAGAGGAGCATCACTTCCAGCACCCAGTGAACCCTTAATTTAGCCTTTGCTCTTTTCTAGGATAAGTAACGCATATTCTGCTCAAAGAAGTCTCTTTTGCTTCCATCAGTTACTCTTCCAAAACATGGGGGAAAAAAAGGTCCAGGAAATTATTTAAGAATAACTTTTTCCTGCTCTAAATATATATATTTGCAAAAAGAAAATATGCAAGAAAATAGTGTCATGGTGATTTTTGCAAGCAGTAACTCGTAAATGTCTTTAAAATATTCAAGAGAGGATATAAATTCAATGCTCTAGCTACACATCGAGACTGCTTATGTGCTTTAAGTCCAACCCCCAAGTATGAAAAGTAAATGACTAAATATCACTGAGAGCCCAGGAAACATGATGGGTTCAAACATAAGACAGAATCCCACAGCATAGCCAGAAACCAAGTGGTTCCTTTACAGGAAAATGCCTTTCAACAAAAAGCCTAGGCCTGATTAAAATGTTTCCCAAGTTCAAAGACAGACAAGATAGATGGGGCTGCACACTGTAGATATGGACAACTTATCAGAACCATTACCATTTTGTTTGGAAGCATTAGGCCAAGTGCAGAAAAACTCCACCTCATCTCTCATGATGATTTGCTATATTTATCTGGTAGGCAAATGTTCTTTGGATTTAAGTTGCTTCACAACCAGAAGATTTATCTTAAATGCCATTTCAGAGAAGGCAATTTTTAACTTTCCCAATGTTTCAGATAAATAAAAATGATTTCTAATTCTTGTAAAACGCACCTTAACTTCTTGACATGTTTTTACATCCATTACATCATTCCAGCCTCAAATAACCTGTGAAGTATTTAAGGACAGGAAGGAGAAGATAATGTATTCACTGAGCACCCTATGACATAACCAGGTAATATATTTTGTGTAATTTCATCCTCACAGCAGCTCTTTTATTACCTTTAATTTATATATGAAGACTGAGAGAGGTCAATTGGTTACTCTAGTTCAATCAGATCACCTGACTCCCAAGTCTACGAAACTTTTCTCAAATTGTTGTGTCACTTCCTGGTCTACCTAAGAAAAAAAGAAAGTTTTGTGCCCCATATTTTTCTGTGTTCCCATGGGAAGAATGGCTTTGCCTCTGAGTGGATATCTATAGAAAATGGATTTCACCCACAGAATAAGCAAATACACTAGGATATCAAAGGGACAAAGTCTGAGTGACAATGATAATGGAAGACATTACATGAAGGATATTTCAACTCCCATTAAAGGAGGTGTGATACGCCAGTCAGAGTGGCCAAAATGAACAAATCAGGAGATTCTACATGCTGGTGAGGATGTGGAGAAACGGGCACCCTCCTACACTGTTGGTGGGAATGCAGTCCCTCTGGAAAACAGTGTGGAGGTTCCTCAAAAAATTCACCATAGAACTCCCCTATGACCCAGCAATAGCACTGCTAGGAATTTACCCAAGGGATACAGGAGTGCTGATGCATAGGGGCACATGTACTCCAATGTTCATAGGAGCATTTTCAACAATAGCCAAATCATGGAAAGAGCCTAAATATCCATTGACTGATGAATGGATCAAGAAGATGTAGTTTATCTATATAATGGAATACTACATGGCAAGGATAAAGAATGAAACCTGGCCATGTGTAGCAACATGGATGGAACTTGAGGGTGTTCTGCTGAGTGAAATAAGTCAGGCAGAGAAGGACAGATACCATATGTTTGCACATATAGGAGGATTAGGAGGAACTTAACTGAGGAACAAGGGGGGAGGAGAAGGGGAAAAATAGTGGGGAAGAGGAAGAGAGGCAAACCATGAGAGATTCTTGAATGCTGAGAACATGGAGGAGGGCATTTGTTGGGATGAGCACTGGGTGTTATATGTAAACCAACTTGACAATAAACTATTTAAGAAAAAAAATAAGCAAGTAAAGGAGGTGTGATAAGGCCAAGTCCAATGAGGCCACTGGGCTTTTCCTGGTACCCCATAAACGGGAGACACTCTAGAACCACATTGACAAATACTCCTGATGAGTGACCTGGGGGGAATTACTTAGACTATCTAGGTGTCAATTTCTTTGTCTGGAAAATCTTCCTCAGATTAACTCACTGATTTGCAGTCTGAGGTATAGGAGGACTTGAGAGGGTTAGAAGGCCTGGAAATTAGAAGTATGGGTAGCACACAAACTGATAAGAATGTGAAATCTCTGAAGCTCTCTCACCTCTCTGCTTGGAGCCCATTTCTTGCCATGTAATATTCTTTTTCCTCTCTATTCTAGGTGTCCATCCTGTTCCTTTCTCACTAATCCCAGGTATGGATTATGGATGCCCACCGAAACCCACTAAGACTTTTGCTGGGAAGATTCCAGGGATTGGAACACCTAGGGAGTTTAGGGGAGGGTAGAGGAATTATTTGTCTATGTGAATTTGAGGTGCAGATCTTCCCACTGATATCTGAGTTTTATCAAGGTACTCTTAGTGAATAATAAGACTAGAATTAAATGAATGTTGCTCTCTGTATATTCCTTGCCACTGCCTCACTAATTCCCCAAGGGAAGCCTAACCATTTGGCCGTCTCTTGTGATTTCTATCTGAGAAACCCATACATATAATGCAATATAGACTGTAAATATAATTTTTAATTTCTAATTCAAGGTCACTGGATAATGCCTAGAAATTACAAAAACCAAGAAAGAGTTATCAAAAAGTCTGATACACATAGAAAACTAAATGTGGAGATATATAAGTATGTATGTGTATGCATGTGTGCGTGTGTGTGTGTATGTGTGTGTGTGTGGATATATATATATATATCCATAATATACCAAACTGAGAAAGCACCTCTCCACCAAACAACTTGATCCAGGTTGATAAATCATTGCATACACACCATATGTTGCTGCAAAATATCTAAACATACAGACTCATTCCAGCTCTGTGACTAGATTTTGCTGTGACCTTGGGCAAATCATATCACCTTCCAGGTGTCACATTCCTTAGCTACAAAATGAAGAGCTTGAACTAATTTATTTCTGAAATAGTTGGTAGCTTCTCAAATCCGAAAATAACGTCCTCTCTGTTAAATGAAGCCCATATTATTTCCAAATGAAAACTCAATGGCTGTCCTTTCCCTCATTACTAAACAAATTATCTTTATATTCATTAAGCGACAGAAGTGCAGAAAATACATAAATATAGGACTGTGTGGTTTTTTTAAACTATCCAAAAGAGTCTTAAGTTATATTCACTGAACTTCACAATTTAGAAATAAATAGTTTATATTTTTGTATAAGATAAATACCTCCACCTCAGAGGTTTATTCTCCCCAGATTTCCCAGGTCATAGGATCTGAAGATTGAACAAAGTATACTCTCTGGAACAATTCTTTACATGGAAGTTCAATTCCAGGCCATCAAGGCTTGAACTCAGGCTTCTATATTCAGATCTGTTACAAAAGAGCTGCTCTCAGAAAGTGTAGCACTTCAGGCTGTCAGACTTGATTCTGAAAAAAGAGCACTAAGTAATTGTCCACAGTAAAGTGTGAACTTGAAAAAATGTCTCCATCACTGTTGTCCTTATTTAACTCTTTCTTTATATATAATTCTACATATCATAAGTACCCTGTAAGTGTTTGGTTTTGTTGCTATATTTATAACAAGCTTTTTTAAGGCCCAAGGATGGGACCTCACTGACCCTTCCAATAATACAACTATCTTGTGATCTTTGAATCTCCTTTTTGCTTTACAGGAAGTCACCAGTGATAAATTGTAGGAGAGGATGTAAGAGTTTCTCCTCTAATCCTTCCTTGGCCCAGCTGTGCATTTTTCACATGAGAAGAATGAGAAATCTCTCTTGACCCTAACACAACCCACCTGTTCATGATAAAATCTCAGGGGCATTAGAAACTGTTCATTTTTTGGTTCAAAATATTTCCAGTACTTGAATCATCTCCATTTCAAACAGTGTTCCAAGCAAATTCCACACTACTTGTATAAGTACACATTTCCAAGGGAAATACCTAGAAAACTAACTTGTTTCAATGTACAAACTCTGATATTAAAACGTTCCTAAAAAGACAAACAGTGTTCTAAGCAAATTCCACATTACTTCATCTGTGACTTGTTTCAGTGTATGAACTCTGATATTAAAAAATCATTTAGGGGTACCTTGGTGGCTCAGTCTGTTAAGCATCCAACTTCAGCTGAGGTCATGATCTCAAGGCTCGCAAGTTCAATCCCCACATTGGGCTCTGTGCTGAAAGCTCAGAGCCCGGGGCCTTCTTCAGATTCTGTGTCTCCCTCTCTCTCTGCCCCCCTTTCTCTCTGTCTCTTTCAAAAATAAATAAACATTTAAAAAATCACTTAAAGGTATATTGCCTTCTCATTACATATTGTTTACTGTTGATAAAAGAAACAATGTCTTAATGTTTTTACCCTATTTTTTTTTTAATATTTTTATTTATTTCTAGGAGAGAGAGAGACAGCGTGAGCAGGGGAAGGTCAGAGAGAGAGGGAGACACAGACTCCGAAATAGGCTCCAGGCTCTGAGCTGGCAGTCAGCACAGAGCCCGACGCGGGGCTCGAACCCACAAACCGAGAGATCATGACCTAAGTGAAAGTCGGACGCTCAACCGACTTAAGCCACCCAGGCGCCCCTGTTTTTACCCTATTATGACAATATGAAGTTCAAAGAAATGAACTTTAATAGAATGTGTGCTTGTTGTGCAGATTAAGAACCAAACTCAGAAAAACACAGGATTTGGAAAATTTGGGTTCAAGAATTTGTTTTGCAACTAACGCATTAGTTGCCATTCACCAAATCACCCAGTCCCTCTGGAACACTGTTGCCTCACGCATAAAAGGAAAGGAATTTGGCAATTCTAAGTACTCTTCAGTTCAGCCCCACCAGGACTTTTCTTCTCATCCATTGGCCTATTCATGTGACAGGTTCGGTGTTCTGGACAGTTTTCAAAGGGAAAAAGAAATACATTGAAAGATTCTAATATGAGAGAAAGAATAAAACTGTAACACGGGACACTACAAAATGATAGCAAAAGAGACAGAGGCAATTTACTCACTTTGGGAAAATAGCGAAAGAAGTGAAGTAGAAATGAAGTAGGGGGTTGGCAGTAGTTGCGAAAACTAAGCAACAGGATTCTGATTGGAGGGTGGGTGACATTCTGGGACAAATGACATAGTAGAGGGAAATGTTCAAAATATATAAGATCTTGATTTGAGGTGACTTGAGGACCTTGAACCAATGAGTCAAATGTACAGGAGTGTGTGCTACATACAGAGGACGGCCGTTTTGCATTTATAGAAAAATGCACTTCAACACCAACTTTCTTCCGCTTTCTCCAACACACCCAGCTTGGAGATCCTAACATTTTCTATTAACGAAGGATAAACCCTGAGATCAGAAGCATTGTAAGCCCCAGGAAGTTTATCATGAAGTCTCTCTAGCCTTGACAAAACTCATCTGGATTCAAGAATTCACTTCACAGAAGGCTGGTCAATGGGTCAAACTAGAATAATCAGAAGTTAAGATTTTTCTTCCTTAAAGACCCACATAACCACAGTGGCTCTCTAAAAGGCTCTCTGAGCTCTACTGGGATTGTCTCTGGAAAGCAACCTGTGTACTACCGTCCTTGGTTTTCCAGATTGGCTTGTAACTTCCAAACAAGGTTTAATAGCTAAATCCCAACTGTTGTTAATGGAGAGGAATTCCAATAGCAACGTTATGGAATGGATCCAGCATAGAAAATGTTTCAAAATACAGGGGTCTGGATGGAATTTTAATTTATATTTGGCAATCCCAACTTTAATTCTAAGTTTTTCTCCAAGCCACTTATCTCTACTACATGAAACTTCTAAAATGAAGACCTATGGAAACTTTCTGCTAGGACATATTAGAAAGAGAAATGACATCATGAAGATTTAAATATGGAGAAGACATTTTAAAGCTTGCTGCTATTAGACCAACCAGCTATCATCATCAGTTACAGTGCTGAGAGCTGTAGCATTCTAGAGGAGGAGAAATAGAATGAGACAAATAGAAGCCTTTGTTCCAATTCCACCTGTTTTTAGCTCACTGAGCTCTTTCCGACAAGTTGAGCTGGTTTCAGCCATTATTTTTAAAGTTTTATTATTAAAAGAATTCGTTGACTTCTAGCTTCACAGGAGACATACATGGAATAAGTAAATGTTTAAAAAGTATATGGAAAATATGTGATATTCCTTTGTTTTAAAAGTTACGGTAACATAATGTATTTCAATCTTAGGAATTTACAAATCTTTACAATTACTTCCCTTGGAGGCTTAAAATCTCCCTTCCTGTCAGAAGACAGGAATGAAGTATATACCTCATGTTCTTAGATGAGGTGGCTAATTGTAATTTGGATTTACTGCTGTTTAAGCAAGCTCTATCCATACTCTGGGTCAAAAATTCACAAAATGTAGGAAACAAATTCCAGAATACAGAGTTAGATCTATTTTAAAAGAAAGAAAAGCAAACATCAACTCCAAATCTTCCATAAAATCACACTATTTCAAGAGACCCATTCATCCTAAGAATATTTTGGGTAGTAATCACAGGTAATCTTATTCTCTAGTAATTTCTACCTGTATCACAGAGTTGAAGAAACCTGTTAGACCAGAACAAATCTTATTCAGCCACTTCCACATGGCATGCATTCCTCCAAAGAACCACACCTCACTAGCCCAAACCTTCCAATCCAGGATAACAAGTCACGTGTGCATGCAGGTCACATTCATTTATGTAGAAAAATGTATCTAGAAATAAATCTTACTCAACTTCTCAAGACCTCTGGGGAAAAAAAAATGCCCCTTGCTTGGATTATTCTACCTCTTCTATACAGAACTTGAACCATTAAGACCCCTTCTACCACTGCATCCCAATGTCAAGTTTATGTTCCCTTTGATGGATAGAGGGCAGTTCAATAAATAGAGATACAACAAGACTAGGGAGAGTAATCATTCTATCTAGAAAATTATTGAATTGGACAAGACTCCCTGAAATTCCAATGGGAAACAATGAATTTTCCTCCTTGCATTGTATGCTTATACTCATTCACTCTTTCATTTAATAAATGTTTACTGAAAACCTACTATGTATTAGACTCTGTGTTAGGCTTTAGTGGTACAACATTGGCAAAGATAGTTCCCTCACTTAATGGAGTTCATGGTGGTCCAGCTTGGCAAAAAGAAAACTAAATAGTCTGAGTGCAAGTCAGTATGATACATGCTGTGTTAGGTTGGCCTTTTCACCATTATGACCTTAGTGCTGGGCTTGACATATGTGACCATATTATATTGAGGTATGTTCCTCCAATGCTCAGGGTTTTTTTTTTAAATGTTTTATTTATTTTTGAGAGAGAGAAAGAGAGACAGCATGAGCAAGGGAAGGTCAGAGAGAGAGGGAGACACAGAATCCGAAACAGGCTCCAGGCTCTGAGCTGACTGTCAGCTCAGAGCCTGACGTGGGGCTTGAACCCACAAACTGTAAGATCATGACCTGAGCCAAAGTCAGATGCTTAACTGACTGAGCCACCCAGTGCCCCCCTTCAATTCTCAGTTTTTTGAGAGTTTTTATCACGAATATTGTATTTTGTCAGATTTTGTTTTGCATCTATTAAGATGGTCATATGAATTTTCCTCCACTTTAATAATGTGGTATATCACATTTATCAACTGGCATAGTTGAATCATGTTTGCATAAGGAATAAATCCCACTTGATCATGGTATATGATCATTTAAGATACTGTTGAATTTGTGCTTTGTTTCTATGTTCCTTAGTAATATGATTCAAAATTTTGTCTTAGAGTGTCCTTATCTGGCTTTGGTATCAAGGCAATGCTGGCCTTGTAAAATTAACTGGGACGTGTTCCCACTTTTTTTTTTTTTAAGGTTTATTTATTTAGAAGGAAACAGCATGCAATAAGGGGAGGGCCCAAGAGAGAGGGAGAGAGAGATTCCCAAGCAAGGTCTGCAGTATCAGCACAGAGCCTAATGCAGGGATCTATCCTATGAACTGTGAGATCATGACCTGAGCTGATATCAAGAGTTGGATGCTTACCTGAGTGAGCCACCCAGGAGCCCACCCTTGTCTATTTTTAAAAATAGTTTAGGAAAGATTGCTATAAACTTTTCTTGAAATGCTTGGTAGAATTCATCAATGAAGCTATTCAATCCTGGTTTTTTGTTTATTAGGGGGTTTTGATTACTGCTTCAATGTCCCAATATGTAGAAGCCATTCAGGTGGTCTCTGGCTTTGTCTAAAAGGATTTTGCTCCATGTGTAGATGTCCATTCACTGTATACATGGGAGGAAGGAAGTTCAGGGGGCTCCTATGTTGACATTTTGGTCCCTACTCACTCCATTCTCTACATGACCTCAATCCTTTAGGACAGTGTAAGAAATGTTAAGTTTGGGTCAGTTCTAAGAGAGTATATACATTTTACTGAATGCCAGAATTCAAAATCATTAAAACCAGACAAGCATATCTAGACAGCAAATTACAGGCATGCTGGGTCACTTGACATGCACTCAGGGAGAGCTAGATGCTTGCCCTAACTTGACTGATATTTTGACAAATGACTACCCGTTCTTTACATAAGGATTAAGGTCTCTTTTATTCCTAATCTTTTTTGAATTTTCAGATATTATACTTTCAAATACAAATAACTTTATTTATTGCCTACCAGTTTTAGAAATGTTCAAATAGTGGAAAAATCTTGCTTTGTTTGGTTGAAAAGTCAGCCAATGTAGTATATAGGTCAGCCTGAAATCTTTCTGCATGAACTTTAAGATTTCAAATTGCTCCGTGGCACTGCAGGTGTATTTATGGGTAAAGAGCTACTCCTAGCCAAATGCCTAAGCAGTTTCTACAGGGGCCTTCATCTACTTCCTGTATCTATTCTCCATCTGTTTCCACCTCATTATTCTCCTGTAGATACTGCGGGTCTAGGAGGAGAGTGCTCAGAAACCTACATATAAGTCTCCTAGCCTCTCAGCAGACCTCATCTGATCTAGGTGAACTTTACATGAATCTTAAATCACTGCACAAGGGTTAAAAGGATTTTTATTATTTATTTATTTTTTATTATTATTATTTTTTTTTTGCTGAAGTATAGTTGACCCACAATGTGACATTATACACACTGTGTTCAGGTGTTCAACACTGTAACTCAACATCTCTATATCTTATGCTCTGCTCACCACAAATTAGCTGCCATCTGTCACTATACAACGCTATTACTATACCAAGGATTATATCCCTTATGCTGTATCTTTTATTCCTGTGACTTATTCATTCCATAACTGGAAGCCTATATCTCCCACTCCCTATTAAGGACTTTTAAAATCACTTTTTCGGGGCGCCTGGGTGGCTTAGTCGGTTAAGCGTCCGACTTTCGCTTAGGTCATGATCTCGCGGTTCGTGGGTTCGAGCCCCGCGTCGGGCTCTGTGCTGACTGCCAGCTCAGAGCCTGGAGCCTGTTTCAGCCTGTGACTCCCTCTCTCTCTGACCCTCCCCTGCTCACGCTGTCTCTCTCCTAAAAATAAATAAAAAACATTAAAAAAAAATCACTTTTTCTACTCTAGTCACAATTTTTTTTAATTTGTTATACTAATGACCCCAGGGCTTGAGTGCTAATGTTTACTGAGCAGTTACTATGGGCCTTTCATCTTCCCAGGTACTTTACATGTTAACCCATGTGATTTAACATAACTCTATAACCATTTTTATTAACTTCCTATTATCTATCTAACACATGAAGAAAATAGTTGGGGTAGAGAGGCATTAGGTTACTGGCCCAAAATGACATACCCAGAAACTATAGAGTCAGAATTCAAACCTAAAGTATCTGATTCTACCAACTTGAAGCTAAACCACTATACATATTGTCTCTTCAGTGTGAAGTTACAGCCATTCCAATCTTCAGCCTCATTATGCTGAAGATACGTCACGCTTCGGGAAGCGATTTTGTGTTTACAAAGCATTCTTGTGTTTTACCTTCTTTGGAACTGACAAAAACTGTTTGAGCTTATTGGGACATGTATTCAGTTCTACATTTCAGAGAAATAACTGGGTCTTGGAAGGACTGACTTACTCAAAGTCTGGAGAGCAAGACCACTGTATGTCAACTAACTTATTTACTAATAAGAAGTCCTTTCTCAGCTACACAGCATATTTTTACTACCTAAGTAAATGAGAATAAAAATACTTCCCAAGGGCCTATGGTTTGCTTGAAGAGATGACTGGGTGTTAGCACTTTGATGTGGGGAAATGCAACTCAGAACTGTACAGAACTATTGAGAATCCAGAAGAGCAAATACTATCAATGGCAAATGTGGACTCTAAACTTGGGTTAATTACATCACTTAAGCCCTAAATAAGAAGTCATACTCATGAAATCAAGGAGTTGACCCTATAACAAATCAGGACATACAACAGCACAAACAAGAGGCAGGAGGCTGTGCACCGAATACATTAAATGTGCACCAACCCAGGCTAGGTCATCAGTCATATAATTGCAAATGCTTGTCAGAAAGGGGTCATAAGGCTTGAACCACTCCAGACTGGGTCCTCTGTGTAGCTAAGTAAGAATCATAAACCTCTAAAAGCTAACTGCCTCAGGTAACTCAATGAGGGAAATGCTGTTTCTCAGAAGCATCTGAATATTCCAAGAAAGGAAGCTGACATAGTATGGGAGGAGATGGCTAAGGCTAGCCATCAGGGGGACTTGGATTCCAATTTATGCTTTAGCAATTGATCTGTGATGACACCTTCTGCAAGCTAGTTGCCCCCCTCTAGGATTACTTGACCACCTGGAGAATATACATGCCCTGCTTAATGTGAGAGTCATATGAGAAAAGTGTGAAAGAAATTAAAAGCACAGATTTGAGTTGTGAATAAATGGGGTTAAGCAATCTAAGCAATAAAAGGACTTGCCTTTAGATGGACCAACGGTGTAGCATACGTCTGGGAAGAAACGTTAACTAACGATGTATAACAGATTAGGCACTTCTCACAGTCCCCAGAGAGTATGCTACTTATTAGTTTACTGATGAGAAAATTCAGGCTCCAGCAGGTTCAATATCTATCTCAGAATCACACAGCTGGCAAATTGTAACACAGGAATTCATATCTAGGTGTGTCTGCCACAAAAGGCAGTGGAAACGCAGATATCAGAGATAAAGGACAACTTGAAAATTCCAGGATCGTGATAGACGAGGAAAGGTAAGCTTTCAAGGAGGAAAGAATTTGGTGTTTGAGGCTGTTAAAGTCGCTTGAAATCTTGAAGACACATCACTATGGGTGTTAGGTTGTTATAGAATTCATATTTCAAGGCAGCTGAGGCCATCTGTTCATACTCTAAATAAACCATTTTGCTTTTGTTCCTTCACAGTGAGAAGCTGTGTTCTTCTCCCTAAAGCTCACCTCCTTTATTACAATAGGGACCTTTGAAAAGATCAGATGGGTAGATCAGGGTGAATTTTTGACCATTCTCAGGAAAACCATCTCCAAGAAGTTGTGCAGTGGAAAAAGGATGAGTCACTCCAAGTGCATTTTTCTTTTCTTCCTCCTCCTTCACCCCATTCTTCCTCCTCCTCTTTGTTCTTCTCCCTCATCATCACCATCATCATCACCATCACCTTTATCACAGGAAAGCTGTAAAAGCCCCTCGGTCCTTAAATAAGTCGGTTGGGCTTTGTCACTTCAGGGCCCCATATATAAAACAAGACTGTGAGATCAGGTGTCTCTGATTTCCTTCCAAAACTTAGCAGCTCTAAATTTTGAGAATTGTCAGATAAATCATAATGAGCTCACGCAATGTAGACAGAGAGCAAAGAATGTAACATAAATCACAATCCTTGCCCTCCAGGAGCTTAGAAAGTAGAGAATATTGGAAAAGCTAGGATTCACAACAAAAATTAATTGAAAAATATCACTGGGAAATACTGAAATCTTATTGTTATATATAATATTTAATAATGTTTACCTCTGGAAGGTTAACTAGGGCTATTTGCCTCTTCCTTTTTTTTTAATATTTTTTTTATTTATTTCTAGGAGAGAGAGAGAGAGAGACAGTGCAAGCAGGGGAGGGTCAGAGAGAGAGGGAGACACAGACTCTGAAACAGACTCCAGGCTCTGAGCTGGCAGTCAGCACAGAGCCCAACGCGGGGCTCGAACCCACGAACCGCGAGATCATGACCTAAGCCAAAGCCGGATGCTTAACCGACTAAGCCACCCAGGTGCCCCTGCCTCTTCCTTTTATCAGACTACCCTTTACTCCCTTACCTCTACTCCAAATACTTCTTTTGCATTTTCCAAAATTATAGCCATGATTCAAACCTCAAATCTCAAATACTACTTCCATCAAAAGGCCTTCTTCCCTCTACTAGAGAGAATCTCACCCTCCTTCCTTTTTTTAAAGTTTATTAATTTTGAGAAAGAGGGAGAGAGAAAGAGAGAGAGGCAGCATGCTAGCAGGGGGAGGGGCAGAGAGAATCGAAAGCAGGCTCTTCACCCTCAGCCAGAGGCCAAGTCGGGGCTCCAACCCACGAACCACAAGATCATGACCTAAGCCAAAATGCTTAACCAACTGAGCCACCCAGGCACTCCTCACCCTCCTTCTAATTCCAGCTCTGCTTCCCCATTCACCTGTGCAACATCTAGCCTAGAGGCACCTTAGATGCCTTCTATCAGGGGGGATCCTGAGTTTGAAGTCTGGCGCAACCAGTGATCAGCTAGCCGACCTCCTTAAGCCTTGGTTTCCTCTCCTGTAAAGGAAGTCTGATGATAATCTCTTCTACACACAGCTGTCGTGCAGATTAAATGCATTAACCTGTGAATGCGCTTAGCAGAGATTCTGTGAATGTGTCTGAATCCTCCCCCGGCAATTACTTTATTCAGCTTTCTACTCCAGTCATTTGTGAATCTGTTTTATCTCTTCGGGGGGAGTAAAAGCTGAGCACAGGAAACTCTTCTCCCCCCTGGCCCTTCCCTCAACCCAGTACCTAGCACAGATTCTCAGAGTTCATGTGTATACTTATTAAATTGGCGTCAGTCTGTACAAGCTGTCTCCTAGAGCCTGCTACAAATGTTCAGCACGTATACTTCAACATTAACAGTGGCAGCGTGGAAACCTGTCTTTTGTTTTCTTCCCACTCCCCAACCCTCACTTCTACCCTCCATGGCTTTGGAGAGGAGGCTACAGCTAGAATCACTTCACCATAAGAAAATCACCAATTTTCTAATGAAAGCCCTTGTCATTAAATATCCAGCCTCTGGCACAATCCCTAAGGGAGAGAATACATTCCCACGCTGCACTGGGCCAATTTGCAAGCCCTGCCTTGGTGAGCACAGACTCTCCCGTGACACTGGAAGTCAATCAGCAGGGGCCCTGAATTATGAAGCATGACTGTTCACCACTTCAGTGGCTCTAGCTGACACACTGGCTCCTGTCATTGAAGGTCACCCCGCTACAGAGCCTTGCAGAGAATCAGTCACCTTCATCTCCCTCCTCTCCCTCTTCCACACTGAGCTCCCACCTAACCCTTTCCCTTTCATTAGACCCTTGCCACTTCCTGAGGATTTGGCACTTTCAACGGCATCCCACCTACCAGGCTGTAAATACCTGACTAAAATGCAAAATGTGTTTATAGGAGTTCTGATGGCTCCTCATCTAACCATAAATATGAAATGCATTTTGACACTTTTCAGAAAACACACCATCTCCCAGGTTCAATTGGCAGCACAAATTCACTCCCCACAAGACAGCACCAAAAATCTCAACTTTGCAGTTTTCAATCAAGCCCACACATGCAGCTGCATTATGCTAATAAAAATGGGACCTTATTAAGTCACATACCCTGAGTGGCCATGCCTTAAAATGCTTATTTCCAAGATATAATAAATTTGGTGGTATCTGAGGTCATAAACAGCTAAAATGATAGCATTTGAGACTCTGATGTTCAAGACTCTGTCCAGCCATTGCCATAGTAAAAGTAGGCCGCAGCGATTGTACATACGATCACAGATTCAGAATTCAGGCAGATTTATGCTACCTATATGATATGTGTCACTTGGGAAGTTAATGTTTCTCAGCCTCAGGTTCCTCAGAAAAGTAAATAAGCAAGAGATACTAAATCTACTGAATTATTTGTTATATTAACACGAATAATATGTGTTATGTGCGTATGTACGTATATATCACTTAGCCTAGTACTTGGCATTTATTAGACACTCAATGAAGGATGTCATTTTTTTAAAAACTTCCTATATCCATTACTGGATATAAATACTAAAGTCAAAATGTTACCAAGCTCTTGGAAATATTGTCTTATTCTAGTTGAACTACTTGGACTTAGAGCAACACCTAAAAAGATATGATTTCACTTTCCAGATTCCTCACCCTTTTCATTTTGTTCATTTTGATTGTCCTCCTTCCCCTAGGTGCTGTGCTCAGGCCAGGATTAACCAGTGTTCTCTAGCAACAGTGCTTTAAGCATCTAGGAATAACCGTGTAACTTAACTGTTTAGATGTCTCTCTTTGCTGGAAGGGAAGCTCTCAAGGGCAGGGCCTATGTCATTTCTTTCTTTATTCTCATTACTTACTTGTGTTGAACAGGAGAAGCCCTCAGACTAATTGTCAGTGTCAGGCTAGCGCCCAGCTGAAACCTCTTGGAGGCTGCTTTTTCCTTCCTAGAGGTGCTAACCGCTGTTTATCTCATAGATGGAAAAGATGATGAAGGCTCTTGGCTTCATGCCAGGTGCCTTGTTTATATGCTTTGTCTCATTTAATTTTCACAATTATTATGAGGTAGACACCTGTTATTCTTAATTCTTTTTAAGTTTATTTATTTTGAGAGAGAGAGAGAGAGAGAGAGAGAGAGAATGAACTCACAAATTGTGAGATCATGAACTGAGCTGAGATCAAGAGCCAGACGCTTAACTGACTGAGCCACCCAAGTACCCTGACACTCCTGTTATTCTGATAGCACAGAGAAGATAATTTAGGCTTACAGGGATTAAGTACACCTCTCCAGTAAGTGACTGAGCCTGGATCCCAAACCAGATCTTACTGAGCACAAAGTACACCGACTAACTACCGTTCACAATAAGTATTGACTGATATAACAAGGGTGAACCATCACCATTGTAGAGTTGTCAGTGGATTTTATTAGGTATTTCAAGTTTTTGTAGGCATCTTATCCCAGCTGAGACCAACTGACTCCCCTTGAAAGTTGGAGAGCTCAAAACCATTTATATTTACCACTACAACCATCTCATATGACCAAAGATTTATAGAGTCAAGGCTGATCCTTTTATTCTCAGAGATCAAGTCTCAGCATTAAAATTTATATCAGCATAACTGCCCTGAATACAGCTTTTGGATATGTGACAGGACATGCTCCCACATCACACATCCTCACAGGCCAGAGGTTTCCAGAGGCAGGGCTCCTATGCAAAGTGTTGGTATATCATTTCTCCATTTTTCTGTGGCTTAGCTAAAAGAAGATATTGAAGTCCAGGACATAGACATGCCAGCTTAGAAATGGGACAAGCAACTCTCAGTGGATAGGAACATATGACCTTAGCTGGGGGGTAAATGCCAGCTATCACCTAGAACACATCCAGGGGGCCCCACCTCCAATGCAAGTCCCTTCCAACTTCAAGGAACTCCAAGAGATCTCCAGAGATGGGTCTAAGACTTCTTCTGTACTTGGTCCTGCCAAAAGCCAAGTTTATATAAATACCCAGATGGAAAACACATGAAGCAGGTTTAACTTATTTTTAGATAACCCAGAAATCTGAGTCAGTGAGGAACAAAGAAAGGTTTGAGGAGAGCAGTCATTTACTTTGTACTGCCAGAAGAGGATCTTTTCTGGAATCTCTACTTGGAATTTGACAGACAGTCTTTCTAACAGAAAGAAATCCTGTCCCTTCGGCCCCTCTTCTTCACATGTCAGTGAAGAAGTCACTGCACAGCTTCTGTCCTCAAATGAGCCTGGCTAATTGATTCTCTGAACATTAGAAGTGACTTTCTCAGAAGGTTCCCTCCTAACCTTTCTGGCTGTTTCTAATCCTATTACCAGCCTCCCATCACACAACATTAATGCAGTTGTATCTCATTTCATCTTTTGCCAATACTTGACAAAATGCAGCATCTTATTAGGGACTTTTATGTCATATGGTTTTAGCAAAATCGAATGCTAATGAGATGTGATTGGGTGGAAAATTATAGCAATAGGGTGCCTGCTTTCTATAATTGCAGCATAGGCTTTAGTTTGCAGTAATGGGGGTACCAGGATTTCTTTTACTTAATAGTGATTTTCAAGGCACAGAAAGGTACAGTGTATTTACAATTATGCAGCAGATGATTAAGTGGCTTTCACTCGTAGGCTGGTGCACAGCCTTGCAAATGATAGAGATGGTTATGGAAAGCAGCAGAAAGATTACAGTTGCATTGTCTTGTCTGAAGCCTCATTTATTATCACACCCCCACCTCTGAAAGGAGTGGAAATGCAGGATAGGATAGGCTATACAAATAGGATGCAGCATCATAGCAACGATGTTAGTCTTATCTAAAACAAACTTATTAAACGAGACAGATTCTTCATTAACTAGTCAGGAACCAAATGATTAAACAGCATTACTTGCCATTGAATCCCAAGCAGAAATCAATGTACATTATACAGTTGCAGCAGCTGAATTGCAACAGCCCCAAGGACACCACATAGACTGTGATTTACTGGAATATTTCATCACTGTAATGGTCACGAGATGGAGTGCAGGTTGTCCATGGAGTATAACTTATATCTTGTTCATTTTTGTACGTGTAGAAAAGCTGTTGCAAACACGCCCCAGTTGTAGTATACCTGTTTCAAAATCTTAAGTGTCCAACTGGAAAGGATTGTCTCTACATTCAGAAACATTTTAAGAATGAGACATTGCTTTATGGAGACTTAAACACTGTCATGTTACTATAGATGGTGCTACCCAGTGAGTATGGTGCATTTGTGACAAAACCATGACTAGGGGTATCAAATGCAGTGCTGGGTATTCCCTGTGCCTCTAGCACAACAAGTGTAGACAAGAGACTGTCCCTTATGCTTTCACACTATTCAAACAACTTACTTATTCTTGTATGCAAACTTGGTGAATTTATATAACTAATTCTCCTTCTAATCTAAGAGTTAGAGAAAGAGGGCCACCTGAGTGGCTCAGTTGATTAAGCGTCCGACTCTTGATCTCAGCTCAGTTCTTGACCCTGGGGTTGTGAATTCAAGCCCCATGTTAGGACTGAGGTGGGCATGAAGTCTATGCAAGAATTAAGATAAAATTCAGGGAAGATATAGAATTTTAAAAGATGGAAAAATATAAACTTAAACTGTAATGTTCAGCACCCGAAGGATTTCCTTCTCCTGATTATCAGTAAGTAGATATGATTTAATTACTTGCAAAACGTCTACTTCTGCAAAGATTTTAAGTGGCTACCAATAAAAGGCATACACAATCAAAGTTTTGGTTATCTATCGTTAGGTATCAAGCTACCCCAAGATTTAATGGCACAAAGTACAATCCTTTTATTCACAATTGTATGTCTCGAGATCTTGGGAATAAAACCACACAATGGCTTGTCTCTGCTCCCAAATGATGGGACCATGTGTCTAGAAATTTGGGTTGTCTACGGTTGCCTTGAGTCTTCTCCATAACACATGGGCTCAGGAAGGAACGACCAAAGTCGTTTCTTCATTCACATGTCTGGCACTGCTGCTATGACTAGAACAGCTGAAGTTGGCTCAGTCTCTCTAATCTCTTCATGGATTCTCCCCAGGCAGTTTCCTTACAGCATACCAGGCTTTGGGTAGCTAGACTTCTTACATGGTGCTAGCTTTTCTCTGTCATCCGAGAGGCCTGGGCAGAAGCTGGGAAATGTCAAGTCCCAGAGAATGACTTCCATCACATTCTAGTGGTCAAATGAGTCGCTATGCTGAGTCTTGACTCAAAAGAAGAGAAATTTGACAATATTTCCCAAGAGAAGGAGTAGCCCAGAATACACAGCCATCTAGATGACATGAGAAGCATGGGGTAAGTGCAATGATGATCATTTTAAACTGGGAATAGCTGCACAGTTCAGGGAACAGGTAATTATACTAGAAAACTAGGTTAGGGGTGCCTGGGTAGTGCAGTCGGTTGAACGCCTGCCCCTTGATTTTGGCTCAGGTCATGAGCTCATGGTTCTTGAGTGTGAGCCCTGCATCGGGCTCTGCACAGAGGCTGCTTGAGATTCTCTCCCCTCTTTCTCTGTCCCTAGCTCACACACACACTCTCTCTAGAAATAAATAAATAAACTTAGAAAAGTTTTTTAATAAAAAATGAAACTAAGAACATATCCAGCCATGACCATAGAATTGAATGTCAAGCTTCCTAGTGGTCAAGGTAAAAAGGACAAAAAGACTTAGAAGTATAGTGTTTATCAACTATTGCAAAAAACCATGCTCAGTTTTTTAAATTATTTTTCAAAGAATAAAATAATAACCAACAAACGTACAACATGAAATGAGTTTCTTTCCACCTAACCCTCCTTTTCTGGCTCAATAACACAGTTCACTCTCGTGGTGATAGTCATTCTCATAGAAAACTAACTGATTCAAATGAGGCCTGAGATCAAGAAGGATAGAAGGGGCACCTGGGTGGCTCAGTCAGTTAAGTGTCTGACTTCAGCTCAGGTCATGATCTCACAGTTCGTAGGTTCAAGCCCTGTGTCGGGCTCTGCGCTGACAGCTCAGAGCCTGGAGCCTGTTTCAGATTCTGTGTCTCCCTCTGTCTCTGACCCTCCCTTGCTCACGCTGTCTCTCTCTCTCTCTCTCTCAGAAATAAATTTAATTTTTTTTTTAATTTAAAAAAAAAGAAGGGTAGAATAAGAAAGAAGAGAAAGGAGGTGAATTGAGACAAACACAAAGTAAAGGAAGAACAGGAGAAAAAGAGAGGGAGGGGATTCATATTTTGTCTTGCTCTGTCTCATAAAGAGTTTCACTGGGTCACAAACTCCAATACATACTAGGTCTAGCAAGTACCTAAAATATCCGAATCATGTGAAATATAAGAAAGCAGAAAGAAGTGGAGCCCCTGTCAAATGGAAAGTGCATGCCAATTCTAAGAGCATCAAATTATTTTTTATTAAGTGGATTATATGCACGGTGCTGCCAAACATACCTTTGTCCGTGACAGACTTCAGCCTGCTGCTGACTGCCAGGTTTCACCTCCTGACTTTGCTTCCCTGGAGAAATTCTAAGTTCACAGGCTCTCTCCTTGTAGAGATCCTGCAGTATGACACTGAAGGACTGATCACAGGTATTTGCAGAAGTGATCTCTCTCAGTCCTGGTTTTCTATGATCCAGGACCTATCACCTCCAGAAGCACTGAAGAAGAAATGAGAGGAGAGACTTTTATTGTTCATTCAGGAGAAACATAATAAACTAAGTCAGGCTATTGCCAAATACCGACTCTTGCTCAAATTCTTAGAACTGAGAAATACATTGGTATATTCTGCAAGGTAAGCCACTACTCTCTGCCACTTACCTCGGATTGCTACTTTTTAGACATCTAATGTTCTAAAAGCCAAGAAAAGACTCCAGCTATTCTTTATTATAGATTTATAGAGAATGTTAGCACTCCTCAAGTTCTGACCAAAAGTTTTCTTTTCCTTGCCTCCCTCCACCTTTTAATGGGCTGCCACTGAAACCAGCAAGTAATAAAAAAGGTAGTCCTCTTCCCTTTTAATCAAACATATTTTCCTCTAAAAGGTACAATTCTTAATAAATAAAAACATGTTGTTTTCTATACTTCTGATTACTAATTTCTATTTTTTTAAGAATTATTTGGTAGAGGCTTGATAATGTTTCCAGTTCTGTGACCTCCCCTTAGACTAATAAAATCTTTGATTTTTAGCTGAGCATATGTCTAACCCATTTTGCTTTTGCAAGTCTCTTCACATTCCATCACCCTATCTTTTCCAGTTGTGAGAGTCAAGCCTAAGTACTTATATCTCTGTCCCCATAGCTCTCTTTTCAATGTGTCACATCACCATGCAGTGTGCTTTTTCCACTAACATGTGTCACATTCATTTAGGTCTTACTTTGTGTCCCAAACAGATTTCTTCCAAAGTTGATCAATAGTAATAGACAATAATATAAGAATATTAAGTCTCCCAGAAAAGAAAGCTATAGTTCAATGGGATCCTTTGATACCCATATCCAAAGTTAACCAATGGTGGATCTTTCAGACACCATTCAGACCAAGTAGATTTGGGAAAGAGTCCACACACCTAGTGGGTTATTTTGAAACACCGAACTCAAATGTCACTAGAAGTCAGGCTTTGCTGAGTTAGAAAAAGCTCAGTTGAGTTAGAAAATGATGTAGATTTTCAGGGACACCTGGGTGGCTCAGTTGGTTGTGTCTGACTTCAGCTCAGGTCATGATCTCAAGGTTTGTGGGTTTGAGCCCCACATCAGGCAATGTGCTGACAGCCAGCTCAGATCCTGGAGCCTGCTTCAGATTCTGTGTCTCCCTCTCTTTGGCTCTCTCCTGCTCACGCTGCCTCTCTCTCTCAGAAATAAATAAAACATATAAAAAATTTTTAAGAAAAAGAAAATGATGTAGATTTTCAATAGTTTGGACCCTTAATGTGTTCTTTGATGGCCAGTTTGCTCTAACTCATTGATTGGAGAAAATCAGGTAAGATAGAAGAAATAGAAATTGTTACTGCCTTTAGATTCAGGGTGATTATCATGAATAATGAGGTGAACTTTCTAGCAAAATGGCCCTGATATTTTCCATTCATCTATATACCCATCAGCTCCTATACTTCATGGAAAAAAGATCTTAATTCCTCTATTAACACATTTCATCATTTACCGTAATTGCAGACACAGATATTTGTAGATTAACGTAACTGAACAAAGACACATTTGATACAAAGATACACAAACATACAAAAGACGGCATGAAAAAAATAGTTTTCAGAGAAAATGAGGAATTCATTTTAGTGTAGAATAAAGAAAATGTATTATAGGCAGGGGCATTCCAAATCCTTAAATTTCATGAATACTCCATCTTCATGATAATAGCTGTGCTCTTACAAACTTCTAAGAATCATCTAACTTTAGTCAGAGCTGGAGTTATTAAAGGTAGAGAACAGAGAAAACAGACTCTCTACTTCACAGTGGGCACTTTCAGTATAGAATTACAGCAAGCTTTCTCATCAACCCTTAAACTGACATTCACATTAATGGAATTTATCATCTTTTACTCCTTGCCACAAAGAGCCCAGAATTAAAAGGGCCTGTCCTTCATTGTTAAGGACTGCACAATTTTCTCCTTTCAGGATCTTATGTGAAGATTCTGCCATTCCTATCGATATTAATTTTCTTCTAATAGAAAATGTCTTTCCTCTGCGATTCATTTTAAAGAGACTCCAACATGTACCCAATGGGCAATACCTATGGATGACCAGAGAGGATGGAGCAAATTAGAGGTCTTTTTAATGAAGGTTCCAGGTGTAAATAAATACAGGGACCACAAGCAATTGTGTGTCTCTTGGAAACATGGGATTATATGGCCACTTAAAACTGAAGCTTAATGGGGACTCACAGGAATCACCAAAGCCTTCCATTCTTTTTGCGTAAAAGAAAGAAGCCAAGGGTGTATGTTAAGACAATG
Source organism: Crocuta crocuta (assembly GCF_008692635.1). Taxonomy (NCBI): domain Eukaryota; kingdom Metazoa; phylum Chordata; class Mammalia; order Carnivora; family Hyaenidae; genus Crocuta; species Crocuta crocuta. Next base: position 1,637,310 of record NW_027530617.1, on the reverse strand, counting down.
TTGGTAAAGGCCCAGAAGCCAACTGGGGTTTCAGGTTGCCATGTAAGAAAGGAAATGGAACTGCAGCCCCAACTTTATAAGACCTTGGTAAGACTTCATAAAGGCCTGTAACTTCTCTCTTTGCTATTTTCATTACCACCCTGGCTATTTCTGGAAATTTGTTAAAGGAGCAGGACTTGGGTAGCCTCTATCTACTTACAGCTAGACTTATGAGGATTAGATCTCCAAAGGACAGAGTGGGGGTGGCCACTGAAAGAAAGAAAAAAGAACGTAAAGTAGCTGCATCTCTTCAGCTCACAAGGAAGAGGCAGTGGAAATGGCCTGAGCATCGCTGCAAGAGGTTTAGTATTCACAAGGTCCTTATGGCCCTTCTGTATTCATAACTTTCTAATATAATTGCAAGCACAGTGTCAACTGTAAGGGAAAAAAATTATGACCATTAGAATAGCAACTTCACAGAATTAATATTTTACATTATTAATTAAATATTATTCTATCCTTAAGCTCAAGGTCTCAAAGCATTGGTCTCATGAGAAAGAATGAATGAGATGTCATCTGTATCTATTATTTTTGAAATGTCTATTATGCAAAGTTTTAAGAGTGAGGCATGATTTTACAAGGGAAAAATGCTTTGCTTAACAGTTTTAGTTTTCCGACTCTGTTTATAACAAGACTATTTTGAGAGGGCCAAACAAACAAAGATTAGACAAAAAAGGCTATTTCTGAAAGTAGGCATTGATTAGTGCTGCAGGTTCTTCTTTGTACACAACCCAAAACAGAGCTCTGAACATCACTGGAGATAAGTATATTTAGAATAGGGAAGAATAGTTACTGACATGTAAATATATTTTTATTGGGAGAAATACACAATTATAGATTTACTAATCCAAGGAAAAGACCAAAAATAGTTCTTACTTATGAAAGAGTGGGAATAATCAAGAGAATATAAAGAGAATGAGAAAAACAAAGCCAGGGAGATGGAAGAAAGAAGGGAGAGAAAGACAATGATATTGAAAAAAACATTAAAACTCAACCACTAAATTACTAGGTATCAGATGCACCAATATGATGATTAGATTTATCATAAGACAATAAAACACCTTCCCAGTAATTCTTGTGGTAGTTCACACCTTCTATCATTAAAAATCTTTTACTGGGGCAACTGCTGGCTCAGTTGGTTAATCATCTGACTGAATATGCACAACACATGGTCTGATGCATCCAAAGAAATATGCACACCACGTGGACCTCGGCTCAGGTTATGATCTCTGGTTCATTAGTTCTAGCCCTGCATCAGGTTCTGCGCTGGTGGCACGGAGCCTGATTGGGATTTTCTCTGTCTTTCCCTCTTTCTCTGCCTCTCACCTACTCGCACTGTCTCTATCTCTCTCAAATAATAAATAAATAAATTTTTAAAAAATCTCTTACTTGGCACTCTTTAAGCTCCTGATGGTTACATACTATGTTAAAACCATTCTAGAGGGCATTTGGGAATATATAATGAATGCCTTAAAACCAAACAAATTTCATTCATTCTAGGAATTTTTTTCCTTAAGGAAATATGCACACCACATAAGGATGTTTTATAAAATGAACAGATGGAAATGGCCTGAAGTTCTGATAATAGAAAATTGGCTAAGTAAACTATCATATATCCCCGGGATTGAATACTCCATACGCATTTAATATGGGTTATAGAAGTTGATTTAATCATATGAAAATAGCCACAATAAATTGAATAAATGACATGGCTATTCCGTAACACTAGAGGTCCAGTAAAAAACGTGAAGAGTCTAGAAGGCATATAGCAGCACAATGGAAGGAGGAAATACAACTGTGCTGAAGGAAACCTGAAACTATTGATAGTGTGTTGCAATGATTTCTACCAGGTCACAAGGCAACGATTTACTAAAAGAAGGCCAAAGGAATGAAAACATGCTAAATTTTGACTTGTTCATTCATTATTCAGTAATTTATTCACCTCTTCACTTGGCCGTCATTTCTTAAATGCCTACCACATGCTGAGCATGGGGCTAGGTACTGAGGTATGAGTGTGAGAGATGAGGCTGGACAAGCATGCCGAAAACGACTCAAGAGGAACCCTTACATTTGCATGCCTTGAGGAGGGTGCTGTGTAATCTTGTTGGTGATAGGAGGTCACCTGTGAATTTTGAGCAGGGAAATGACAAAGCCACATGTTAACATTAGGCCATTTTGGCAGCAGTGGGGAGATAGATCACAGTAGGATGGGACTAAAGTATGGACGTGGTGACTAGACTTCGGGAGCAGTCCAGTGAAAGCCACGGAAAACCGGAACCAAGGCGGTTGTCCATAAAACGGAAAAAAGGGAACAGATATAAGAAGAATTAGGGAATTAAAATTGAGCATAGAGACTGAATGTATATACAAGAAAAAGAAATGGACACAATTTGGGTTAAATCCCAAGTTTTTGGCTTAAGTAGAGGATAATGCCATCTAGCAAAATAGGTTGGCTAGCACTCTATGGCACCTTGTACTTTTTTAATGTGCCAAAATATAGAAATATATTCACATGCTCCCATGACAAAACTTATGTATAAGTTTTGTGTATATATTGCATGTATATAAGCATTTTCATAGGAGCTTTATTAATACTGATAAACTGGTTCCAGTCCTCTCCATGGACATTTTTGGCATTCATTAAACTTTGAATGGTTTCCCAGATTCAGCCATTCTGGAAAACAATATGGAGTTTCCTCAAAAAGTTAAAAATAGAACTACTCTACAATCCAGCAGTTGCACTACTAGATATTTACCCAAAGGCACAAAAATACAGATTCGAAAGGATACATGCACCCTGATGTTTATAGCAGCATTATCAACAATAGCCTTTGTTGCTGCTATATATACCCATATAATGCCGCTATAACTATGGAAAGAGCCCAAGTGTCCATCGACTGATGAATGAATAAAGAAGATACAGTATATGTATACATAATGGAATATTACTCAGCCATGAATGAAATCTTCCCATTTGCAATGACATGGATGGAGCTAGAGTGCATTATGCTAAGCGAAGTAAATTAGTCAGAGAAAGACAAATACGGTGTGATTTCACTTATATGTGGGATTTAGGAAAGAAAACAGATAAACATATGAAAAAGTGTTGGGGGGAAGATAGAGAAGCAAACCATAAGAAACTCTTAATGACAGAGAACAAATTCAGGGTTGATGGAGGGAAGGGGGTGAGGGATGGGCTAACGGGGAATGGGTATTAAGAAGGGCATTTGTTGTGATGAGCACTGGGTGTTGTATGTAAGTGATGAATCACTAAATTCTACTCCTGAAATCAATGTTACACTATATGTTAAGTAACTAGAATTTAAATAAAAATTTGGGGGAAAAAAACCAACTATGGTTTCCTTTAGTAAAGTGAGTATTTGAAGTCTGAAAGACTTTGAAGCTTGAAATTCCGAAATTTCTGAAGAAACTATAAATGTTGATAATAAAAAATGAAAATGTGTGGAGCACTGATAATGTATTTAGCTCTGGGCTAAGAATTTTATACATACTACATTCACTTATCAAGGTCAACACTATTAGGTAGGCATTTCACTTTACAAATGGTAAAATAAAGCTCTGGGAGATTGTCACTTGCCCCAAATTATACAACTAACATAGCCAGAATGCAAATCAAGGCTATCAATGTTTTTTTTAATGTTTTATTTATTTTTTTGAGAGAGACAGACAGACAGTGTGAGCAGGGAGGGTCAGAGAGAGAGGGAGACACAGAATAAGAAGCATGAACCCATGAACCGTGAGATCACGACCTGAGCCCAAGTCGGACACTCAACCAACTGAGCCACCCAGGAGCCCCATCAATGGTTTAACATATATATCTCAAACATTGATTACTTTCTGAAATTTCAAACATTCTGAGAAAAAATACATTTCTGAAAACATTATACATGAACTTTAGAGATCCAAGTGGCAACATGGCCTGACAGAAAGATTACTGGACTGAGGATTGGGAGTCTAAATTCCTTGTTTGGACTTGCTGTGTGACTTTGATCAAGTCCCTTTACAGCTCTGGGTTTCACTTTCTTTGTTCGAAAAATAAGTAAATAGAATTGAAATAGAACTCACTTAAGATGTTTTTATTTATGACTTAAGAAATTTGAAATTTCTTCATTCACAATGGATAAGATTACAAAGTACAAAATGGCTCTATATACACATGGATTTTGCTGATTTCAGACATTGCTACATGCTTTGGGCATAGGAAGGAAAGAGAATGGCCTCGGCTATGCATGTTTGTGAGTTGGCCAGCACATATTAAATACTCAGATGTACTCTCAGCCTTCTCAGAATCCCTTCCTGGGTTCATTACTCCATCTTCATTACTTCTGACCTTAGGTTAAAATAAAGCCGGTGGAAAAATAAATAAATAATAAAATAAAACAAAATAACATAACATAAAATAAAAGCAGGGGACTCTGAAAAATTGCTTTGACATCAGAGCTAAACATGATCTCACCCTTATCAAAAGAATTTAAAGTGATCTGGTGAATTAGATATGATTTGACTTTATAAAACACCTCTGGTTAATAAAACTATAGAAAGCACCCCTGGGACATCTACCTGGAAGTCTATTTGCCTGTAACAATTTGGACTAGTCCCCCATCAGAAGGAAGAGAGATTGACTGGCTTACAACATATTTTAGTATTTCAAATCTTAAAGTTGAAATAATTTTTCAAAGATATCGACTCCAAAGCTTTCTAAATGATGATCCACAGATACATATTCAAGCATGATAAATTTGTCATTGGTCCAAAGCAAAATGAGAAAAGTAAGAACATTGCAGTAAATTTTTAATAAAGCTATATTTATTCAATTTAAGGAAATGCCTTTTTTCCTAAGATTATGTACTTCAAACTTAATTTGAATTTTTTCTTGTATTAAGTGGTAATTACAGGTAAAATTAATTGTTATTGTTTTATTCCTACATATACTTACTTGGTAAAATAATACTTTTTAAAAACTTTTCCTACTTGGCAAAATCAAATTTTCTGGGAACTACTGATCTAATCTAATCAACAGTCTCTTCTATTCAGTGTCTGAAACCCTCTCCAGTCCTTTGATCAGTCACCTAACTCAACTTGAACTCTACTAGAGATGAGAAAGTCAATACTCTACTCCATTTTTGGTTGTTTCCAGGTGTTTGGTAGGCCTTTGGTATATAGTGCTAAAATATGTTTTCAGTAGTCTCACCAAATAGCAATACTCTTCTAAGACATATTGTATAAATAATAAAATGAAGAGTTATCTTACTTGTACTAACTAGTGAGTAAGAAAGCTGAGGCTAATCTTAGTTCCAATGTACTTCAAAGCCCACACTCCTAACAGTGCTTTTTGAGTACTCCCTATTGACATCACAAAGAACAAGTCCTCTCTTTTCTATGTGATTATCTTTTACAAATTAATTTTTTAATGTTTATTTTTGAGAGAGAGAGAGACAGAGATAGGATGTGAGCAGAAGATGGACAGAGAAAGAGAGACACAGAATCTGAAACAGGCTCCAGGCTCTGAGCTGTTAGCACAGAGCCCAACGCGCACAAGTTCATGGCCTGAGCTGAAATCAAGAGTTGGATGCTTAACTGACTGAGACACCCAGTCACCCCCATCTTTCACAAATTTAAAAGAAATCTTTGTTTCTCTGGGTTTTCTTAGCTGGGATGAATATGGACAATCTCTTAAGTTGTTCCTAATTTGACATGGTTTCTTCATATCATTTTACCACAAGCATCTCTTAGTAGACTGCTTACTCTTCATTATTTGTAAGTTGCATGGGAGTCAATGTAGAGTTGTAAAAAAATATATGGGCTTTGAAGACAAGATGCACCTGGGTTTGAGTCCTGGCTCTACTATTGACTAGTTCTTGACCTATTAACAGCTATTTATTTTATTAGAGTTGGGTATTAATTTCCTTATCTGCAAGATGGGAATAATAGGTCATAGTGGTACTGTGGAAATTAAATAGAAAAATTTAAACCCAAATGGTCTTTGCTAATTCAGGCAGCAGAAAATGAAAACAATGAAAGTGTGTGTGTGTGTGCGCGCATGTGTGTGTGTGTTTCTGAACTATAGAAGATAAAAATTATATAAGAATTAACTTGATATGATTTGTCATTTTCCCTAGATCTCTAAGAAATCAAATAATGAGAGAAGATAAAGTTGAAATTCTCCTCCTGTTCTGATTTACATCAGGATTCATGGATTACTTACAATTAACTTTCTATACTTGTCTCCCATTGATCACTTGCTGCATATGCTTTCCTGGAATTGGATTGTTATCCAAGCATGGCAAATTAAACTTCCGATTTCACAATTAAAACCATCAGGCTGATGAATGAGACTCTGAGGCTGATTTATTCTGGCTGAGGTTCTGGCTCCCAGGCATAAGTTAGACTCTCTTTGTTTTTAAGGGTTGCCTGGCAGGCTGGTTCAGGCGGCACAGCCTGGGACAGCAATCACCAGGCATCTCCACTCAAGGGACGATGGCCCGTTAGGTACTTAGGAGTGAGTCACTCATTTATGACTGTGATGTCATTCTCTCTTCACGGCCATGAAGGACTGGTTTATCACCCAGATAAAGTATTTTCTTGAAAAAGCCTTCAACTGGCCCCTTATCATTTAACATAGAATAAATGATAGATGGATGATACATAAATAGATAAATGGATGGATAAATAGATTTTATAAACTGGTTTTCAGGTGTTCTCCTTGGACTAATCACACTAAGTGAAACTTTCTATTAAACTAACATATGTGGTGCCCCAATCACATGAAAGCCTTAGCTACAACGCACTTACCTTTGGAGTCAGATGTAGGATTAAGTTTTAGCTTCAACTTTCATTAGTAGTTATAGCTTATACCTTGGATATATAACCTAATGATTCTGAGTTTCAATTTTATCACTTGGAAAGTGAAAAGTATGTATTCTGCAGGATTGTTTTGAAGATTAGGTGTAATTAATAAAGTGCTCAGCTGGTCTTCCAGCCCATAAGAAAAATATAGAGAACTGAGGGTTGCTGGAGGGTAGGTGGATGGGGGGAGGAGGGGCTAAAGGGGTGATGGGCAGTAGGAAGGCAGTTGTTGGGATGAGCACTGGGTATTACGCGTAAGTGATACATCACTGGGTTCTAATCCGGAAACCAATTCTACACTATATGTTAACTAATTTGAATTTAAAAAAAAAATAAAGATAAGAAACACATAGTAAATGGTAGCTTTCATGGAAACTGTTTCTGGGACAATAAGATATACACAAATGGTCATTTCATAGTCACTGGGGACATTTTATTAATTTTATGAAGTCATGCAAACACCTGGGAAAGAGAAATATGGTACCTCAAACTCTTCTAGCGATTCAGTATTTATCACATCAAAAGCCCCAGTCCTCACTGTGTATCTATAGCGGTCAGACTTGAATCTGACTTTTCTGGAATTATATATTATGTATAATATCCATAGGAAACAGAAATAGCACCTGTGGATAATTTCTAACCACCTTAGCCTTCTAGAAACCTGGCTGAGATCTCAATTTTTAAAATTATGGCTTGTTTAACTCACACCAGGAAGAAACAAAGAATAAGAAAAGGTGGTCCAAAAAACCAAACCAGCTTAACAGAAAGAACTTATTTAAAGAAAGTCTTTTGGCCAAAGTCAGAGCATTTAAGCTACTCTACCTTTAGCTAACTGTTAAATCCCTAGAGAGAGAAGGCAGATGAATTGTTAAATGTTCCCGCTTGCCTGCACAATTGGCTTCATTGTTTTAAAATTAAGCCTCATGACCTTTAAGTATGTTCAGAAATATCCCCCCAACCCTATTCCCTACTAAATGCCCTCAGCAGCCACAAATAACAAGGCCCAATTATTCATATGCAAGAGCATGCTGTGAGCACCGCCGAATTATAAACAATCACACATACAGAAAGATGCCATAATTCATTTCCAATAACTGAATGCCTTTCATCCCCAGGATTCCTGTTCTTTTGTTCCAGAATCATATTTCTGTGTTCGTCAGAGGGTCTTAAGTACTGAAAACAGGCACATCCCTGCTTTGATGGCTGGATGTACTTTGGGAAGAGAGGAGAGGTGAGAAAAGAGAATGTTATTCTCAGATTATTAAACCTCTTTTATTTTTCCTTTTTCTTAGTTGCAAGTGTTTTCACTTCCACAAAAGCACTCCCTATGCATTTGCCAGAACTGTACAAAAGGGAATCTTCTGAGACATTTCCTAGAGGGTAAATAAAACTGTCAGGGAGATTCCTAATGCTAAAAGATTAATATTATCATAATTACTTTGTAAAAAAATAAATTAAGAAAGCGCCAAAACAGCCTCTTGCTGGCTTTACATCTCTGTAAAATGCAGCTAACCTGACATCTACTGCCTGTCTATGGGGTAATCTGCTTTATTTGCTCCCAGGCTGCAGGATTTAAGGACTTAATGTGTCAGCAATTCCTTTATCAGCTCTTAAATTCCAAAGATTACTAACTTTTCACAGTGCAATCATGAATATTCACTGGAGGCTGAAATTGGGCAAACTGAACCCCAGCAGAGTACTGTACCAGTGTATATAGCTAAGACTTTGCAATCAAGACTCTCTAAAATGTTGAAAAAGAAACTGTACAATGTAGAAAAAGCTAAACAATAAAACTCTAACCTACAGGCATGGAGTGCTGGTCAGCTGGTTGGAGGATCTGAATTCAGGCATTGCCTCCTCTGTGAATACTGCCCTTAGGCAAGTCACTTCCTCTCTCCAAGCCTGCTTCTTGTCTACAAGGGAATAAGGTTTTTTGGAGTTTAAATATGGGAACTAGTGACTTAACCCCTCAGAAATCTGGTCTCTTAATCTGTAAAGTGGGATCATGATTCTTGTTTTACTCATCCTATCAAAATTGTTGGAAGAGTGATATATTTAGTGTACTTTAAACAAAGGTTCAGGGCGCCTGGATGGCTCATTGGGTTAAGTTTCTCATTCTTGATTTCGGCTCAGGTCATGATCTCATGGTTCATGAGCTCGAGCCCTGCTGTCAAATGCAGATCCTGATGGCACTCGTGCTCCCTCTCTCTCTCAAAATAAATAAATAAATAAACATCTAAAAAAGGAAAAGATTCTACCTAAAAAGATGTGTTGTTTACACCTGAGCTCAGGTTGGCCTTAAAGACACAGGAGGGTTTTCTTCAAGTTGTCTTTTTGGTGTTTCCATAGGACTAACTCCACATCCAGAAATAAGCCATTTCCTTTTTTTTTAATGTTTTTATTTATTTCTGAGAGAGAGAGAGAGAGAGAGAGAGAGAACAGGGTAAGGTCAGAGAGAGAGGGAGACACAGACACTGAAACAGGCTCCAGGCTCTGATCGGGCTGTCAGCACAGAGCCCGACGCAGGGCTCAAACCCACAAACCATGAGATCATGACCTGAGCCAAAGTTGGACACTTAACCGACTGAGCCACCCAGGGGCTCCCAGAACTAAGCCATTTCCTAATCACGAAATAGGAACATACCAGACAACACTGTTGTAACAAGACGTGATCAATTATCCAGAGTTAGTTCTGTGGACGTCCCTGCCTCCTCCATAAAGTATGTATTTTATATACACAAAACTCCTAAGAGCTTATCTTTTAGAAAAAATGATGTCTATTTTCTTAAAACTTATTTTAAACTGGTGTGGTTCTTACTATCAGTGAAATTGTCACAGGGCGTATGTGGCCAGGAGTTGACATTCATGGGTGTCAGGCCTGATCTTCTCCTTTCACTTCTGCTTTCTTCCTCTCAGGCCACTTCTGACAGGTGAGTTTTAACATAGATTCTGATTTACTTCCAAGAGCATTCCTTCTCTTAACCTGCAATTGTTCAAAGCTCAGCCATCTAGGCTTGTGGATTTTCCTTGGCTACAATGAAACTCACAAATGAAGTTCCTATTAGCTATTGCAGAAATTCACAAACTGAAGGATTGCCAAAAAGGGTTATTGCTCTGTGAGATATTTATGGTGACACACTTTTCCTGCTCTGGAAAGATTGCTTTTATAGGCATTTCCAGTTTTAAAACTGGGAAAGAAATATGTTTCAGGTAAATGCTCCCTGGAAGGATCTTCCCTATTAACTCAAAAAGCTTGTGCCTGAGGTTTGCACAGTCTAAGATAAAAGTTCTCCATTTGGGATATAAGGTTTTCCCTGACCCAGGGTTACAAATGAGCCTTTTAAACAACTAAGTAGCGCACAGAATTGTTAGAAAAAATCTCACCAAAATGTAGGAGCTCTGCTTCTTATCTAAGCAAGAAGAGACTTGAGATGCTCTTTCCAGAAACATCTCCCCTCCTCTTGGCTCCCATTCTATTTCTATTCTTCCCTCATCATATCTTGATTGTTTGCTAGCTGTTTCCCCTACCAGCCTAAAGCTCTTGGGGAAGTGATGGTGCCTTATTTTTCAGATACGTTTGGTGCTTAGCAAGGTGAGTATCACACAGCGGGCGCTCACTAAATGCTTACTGATTATTTCACAAGCACTGATTCTAATACCTGCAGAAGGTCTGAATGAGGTACTGACCCTAATGCATACCCTGTTCATTGTTTTTAAGAATTCAGTTCCTGATATACCTGTGTCTTTGGTTTGGGTGCTGACTCCTTTCTGAAATGCAGTGCAGAATTACACATTCTGCTTGAGATTTTACTGTATATGATTTTCCAGCGTATCAGAGTAGTAAATGTACTCTGGAATGCAAATCTAGTAATTAAGTCAGGCATGCTGCAAAGCTGGCAATGTCTTTGAAAACATATTTTCTAGAAAATAGGCCTATTTTAGGTTTTTCTTGCTAATTTCCATTCTATCCAGACAGACTTCATGTATAGTAACTTTCTCTCCATTATGGGTGCTTTGTTTATTTTTTCCTATTCTTCCCCTAAGAGGGGTCATTACTAACCATTCAATGAGCTATTCTTTACATAAGATGTATATGGAAGCAGCCCCAAGTATGTTCTATTAGGATTCACTGAAGAATATATGCCCCTAATAAAAATGACCTGGGGAGGGGCGAGGAGCCTGGGTGACTCAGTCGGTTTGAGTGGCCAACCAGCTCAGGTCATGATCTCACAGCTTGTGAGTTCGAGCCCTGCATCAGGCTCTGTGGAGTCTGCTTCAGATTCTGTACCTCCCTCTCTCTCTGCCCCTCCCTGCTCACATCTGTCTGTCTCTCTCTCTCTCAAAAATGAAATTAAAAAACATAAAAAAAGAAAAATGACCTGAGGAGCACCTGGGTGACTCAGTTGGTTAAGCATCTGGCTCTTGGTTCTGGCTCAGGTAATGATCACACAGTTCGTGGGTTTGAGGCCCACATCAGGCTCTCCACAGTCAGTGTGGAGCCTGTTTGGAATTCTCTCTCTCCCTCTCTCTCTCTGCCCCTCCCCCACATGCTCACGCACGCGCTCTCTCTCTCTCTCTCTCTCTCTCAAAATAAATAAATAACTGTAACAATATGACTTTATATAATAAAGGGGGGAAACAGCCTTGGAAAGGAATAGTACCTAAGATATGGTGGACTTTCTCATAAAGCAGACGTGAGTTGTGGTATTGAAAACTGATCTCGCCCTCGGACCTGTTCCATTCGGCCCAGCCTGTCGCACACAGCATAGGTGTTCTGTGTGTACGAGGACAGTGCGTGTGGCTTTGGAGTCACAATCCACCACACGAATGAGAAGGCAAACAGTGTCCTTACATAATTAACGGCTGTATTAGGTCTGCAGATGTTTCCGTCTCACACATGCAGGTGCGCTTGCACGGCACACGGCAGCGATGTCTGCAGGAAACTGTTCACTACCAGGGAAGCAGGACATAATTGATTAAAATAATCTTTAGAATGAGCACTGAGTGTTATGTGGAAACTAATTTGACAATAAACTATTTGTAAAAAAAAATAATAATAATAATCTTTAGAAGCTGGCAGAGCACTGCACTCCGCTTTTGCCAAAGGAGGAGCCAGCGATTTTGAAAACAAAGAAATCTGGTTTTGTTTGAATTAATTATCAAATATCCATTTGAATACTTACTCTCTCAGTCACTGTCAGACCTTAGTGTGCATATGAATTAGCTGACATCTTGTCAGCCATTCAAATGTATGACCTTCACTTCCAGAAATTCAGAGTCAGTAGGTTTGGTGGGGCCTGGAAGTCTGCATTTTCAATAAAGCCAACAAGTGATCTTTTTCTGAGCAGTAGTCCTCAGATCCCCACCTGAAAACTGCAGTAGTTTGAAGGTGTATCCCCAAAAGTCGTGCTGAAACCTAACCCTGAATGTGGTGTTTGTAGAAGCGGGGGTCTTTCAGAGGTGATTGGGTCATGACAATGGAGCTCTCATGAATGGGATTCCTGTTCTTACTAAAGGAACTCCGGAGAGCTCCCTCACTACTCTCACCCTGTGAGGACACAGCAAAAGGATGCCCTTCTATGAACCAAGGAGCAGATTCTCCCCCAGGCCACCTGCTACTGATGACTACCAAGTCTCACTTTATGGAATTGCTAATTAGGTATTGGGTGCAGACAGAAACTCAATGGGCAATGACTATCAGTAGAGTAAGTGCTATGAAAAGACCTTTGGGAGGGGCACCTAACCCGGATTCAGAAAAGTCAAAGAATTCTAAGAAAAACTGGTCAAGTCAGAAGGAGGAGTACAAACGGAGTTGAATAGAGAAGGAATTGGGAGAGAGACTGGCAGGAGGTTAGACCTGAAGACACCTGAGACAAAGCGCGTCTAGAAATGGAGCTGAAAATACCTGGATGATGAAGGGTTGAAAAGAGTTGGAGCTGGTAAGACGTGAGAAGTGAACCTTGCACAAACTGTGCAGGGCCCTGGTCGTCTCATTAACCAGTTTGTGCTTAATTACAAGAACAGTGTGGGACCATCTACCAGGCTTACAAAAACACCCCTGCTTGCAGTGTGAAGAACGGATTGTGGTAGGAGACACCAGCATTGTATTTGCAAGGCACTTCCCATCCTTTGCAAACTAGCAGCAGTGTAGTCATGATTCACTAAAGTCCATGTTCTCTCCATATTATATATAGTGTTACCTCCTGATCATTCTAGAATATAATCATAGCACAGTAGTACGTCCTTAATGATGAATTTACAACCTAATCTCTTAACCAAAGGAATAGTTGTTTGTTTGTTTGTTTTTAATTTTCTTACAGTTTACTTATTTAGTTTGAGAGAGACAGAGCAGGAAAGTAGGAGAGAATCCCAAGCAGGCTCCACACAGTCAGCACAGCGCCCAATTCGGGGCTTGATCTCACAACCCATGAGATCATGAACTGAGCCAAAGTCGGGCACTCAACTGACTGAGCCACCCAGGAGTCCCTCCAAAGAAATAGTTTTAATTCTCATAGGAAGTTGGTGACCCATGGGTGAATGGGTCAGCATTTGAATGGCAATGAGGTGATCACCCCTCATTGCCTCCTTGGTTTCTGCAGGTCATAGGGTAAGGAGAAGGATGCTTTTATTAAGAGAAGTTCTAAGGGGAAAATGAGGTTGTGATAAGCACTGCCTTAAAAGAACAGGGAGATTTTTCTCCTTGGCAGAGTGTCTGCTCAGCCTAGGAACTAAAGACCAGCCTGTGTTGCTCTTGCCTCTCGTGGCTCAAAATAGCAAAAAGCCTGGAATAAATAAATAGACTTTGATCTGACAAGGCAGCAAAAGGGACAGCTCACTTTCAAGGTCTCCCCTGGTTCCACAACCCAGGGATAAGAAGACAGAACTAGGGACCGTTTTCATACATCACATTGCAACCTTATCTAAGAGTGGTTTTCAAATATGTTGCTCATGGGGGTGTCATTTGTTAAAATACACAGTCTGAGATGGTCTTCTGTTCAAGACTCCAGTTGTTCACAGAAGCTGCCTTCGAATCAAAGTGTTAGTTTTCAATTTTTGCGATTGCCTTCACAGTTTCTGTGATGCTGACCAAGGGCCCAAGTTAATAATGTTGGCAGCTCCTAGTGTTTGATGACTTATTTATGGTATCTTAAAATAACTGCTAAGTGTTCGTTTCTTTGGCATAATCTCTGTAAGATTTGTTTGGGCTGTAACCTAAATTAAAATGTGCAACATAATTCATTAATAGTTACTGAAATTTTGCCATAGATTTAAAAATTTGAATTTAATAGAGGTTACCATAAATGGGGCTTGCATGTGTGTAGATGAGAAAAAATTTGGAAAATGTTTACATAATAATGATACCCATATAATTAGCTTCCTTTGGGCCGGAATTATCTTATTCATGTTCACACAAAGGAGATACTCAGTGGGTGTTAGCTGAACAAATGAACAACTGAGCTGTTAGTAGGAGCAATAATAATCCTTTTATATTTCAGTACTGCTTAATGACCTAGTTACTGAACTGGATAATCTCATTTGAATATTTCAAATAGCCTCTGAGGTAGACAGGATTTGTTTCATTATCCCTATCAGAGAAGATACTACATTTGCTGATGAATAAAAGGGGATTTGAATATAAGCAGGATCTCCAGCCTTTCCTTAAGAACAAGAACTAGAGGGGTGCTTGGGTGGCTCAGGTGGTTAGGTGTTCGACTTCGGCTCAGGTCATGATCTCACAGTTCGTGCGTTCGAGCCCCTCATTGGCCTCTGTGCTGACGGCTAGCTCAGAGCCTGGAGCCTGTTTCGGATTCTGTGTCTCCCTCTCTCTCTGACTCTCCCCTGCTTGAAGAACCAAACCAGCGCCATGAGAGGCTTCAGAAGGCCCCAGAAATTAAAAGGCCCATGTTTCTGAGGCATGACTCAGCAGGCTTAAGCAAATGCCCTTCCCCCTGCCCGAACCAATCACCGGAGGTTGGGAAAGTACCAGACGTTCCCACCACTTTTCTGGCCCGCTTAGTTTTAAACCCACCAATCCCTCCGCGCGCATCAACCCCTGCCTCACCCTGTCCTATCACATTGTAGTCTCCGCCCGTCACCCCTTTCTCCACCCTGTGATAAAAACCCTACTCCTCCATTGTTCGGGGCTCTCAGCACAGATCCACTGCATTGGTGAGGTCTGGGAGCCCGAGCTTAAGACCGAATAAACGCCCTTTGCTTTTGCATACATGACTCGGACTCCTTGGTGGTCTTGGAATTTTGGGGAAACCGCAATCTGGGCATAACGTGCTCATGCTGTCTCTCTCTCTCCCAGCAATAAATAAAACATTAAAAAAGTTAAAAAAAAAAAAACAACAAAAGAACAAGCACTTGATTCAGGGAAAAATTGTGTAACAGATACAAGTCCTCTGTGCCTCCTTCCTCCTGCCCCTGCCTTCACACACCCTTTCCCACCTCAGGAAGGGTGTCTGGTACAGCCTGTGCAAAGCCCTCAGAGTCCTCCTGACCCTCCCCTATCCTCTCTCCCACGTTCCTTCTCAGAAAGGATCTGAGAAATGCCATCATACCAAATCACAGATTAACAGTGACCCTTTTGGGAGGTTTTGTTTCTAACAGGGTATATAACACAATCTGGGACTTGCCATCATCTTCCTGGCCCCCAAAGAGCAATTTATTTGTCAAATGTCATAATGCAAGAAGCTCCAACGAGCCAGCTAGCTGTGGTCAACATCCTCAAGATTTGGCCTCCTGCTGGCCGCCTGTTTTATAGTGCATCATCCTGTGGCAGCATAATCTAGATCCTGCTACAGACTCCGGGTCTTTCTATTTTGTTTCGGCTCTTTGGAAATTCTTTTCCAGTTCCTCTCTGGCTAGTCCCACGGTCAGTGGATATCACCATTCTCACTCAGGCGAGTCCCCATCAGTGGATGGCTATTAGATGTGGACCAACACCCATAACCAGAGGATTTCTGGCATCAGCAACCACTAAGAGGGTTTTAGGGAAATTTAGGGACAGTCTAGAGCTCCTGAAATCACATTCGTTCTGCCTCTGCTTAAGGCTTACTGCTACAACCTATTTATCATAGCTGATTTCTTCAGGGAAGGTGAGGATGTTAAAACCATGTTTAAATGTTTACTGGAGCCCTTTCAGAAGCTCTTGTGAGCCTGCTTTCTGTCCCTTCCTCCACACCCCTGCTTCTAGCTTCAAACTCCAAACACAAGTGGCAACCCCACTGGTTTTCTCAGCTAACCTCAGGGTTGGGACTCCCCTGTCTGAGTCTATCACCCTTTTTAGGCCCTAATTGATCCAGGTCAGGGATTTCAGAAAACACCATATCCTTCTAATATTTTCTAACATTTGAACTCCTGACTCTTGGAAATGAGACATCAACATAACACTTTTGTTCCCTGCCAAAATCTCTGGAGACAAGTATCAACTCTATATAATTATTTTCACCCCTCTCGCACATGCTCTAGTAAATAATAGTGCTGATCCACATATTGATAATAACAATGAACAGGTGATAAACTAAGCTTTGAGATGTTAATTTATGGAAGATTTGAAGCTTACAACCAAAACTTAACAATCCACCATTTTCTTTCACAAACAAAAGAGCAATTGAGATGCAAAGGCAGTTCACAAAAATTATATGTTGGGGGAAAAGTGATTGAACAATGAGCGATGATAAAGAATTTACAAAATATGTATACCGTCACACTTAAAACTCGAAAAAATTGCTACTGTTACTGAGACTAAGAACTGGGACCAAAAGACATGTGATAGGGACAAAATAATCATCTCTCCGCTAGAACTATCTGTTGATTCGTCTTGAGCAGTATCTGTCAGGATCCCATTTTAGAATATGACCTACATCTTCCCTGTCAAGCCACGTCATTTTGTTTCTCCTCCTGTGGGTTTGCTCTTCATCAACTCACCAGTTCTGACCACTTGTTAATTAAGTGAGAGGACAATCATTGTAACAGACAAAAAACACTAGTACACTAAATATACCACACTGTATGCAAGGACAATGATAGGTCCCAGCTTGTGTGGTTTCAGGTAATGGTCAGTGTCTCTCTTTGCTCATCTACTTTTTGCCCTTTGTTGCCAAATCTTCAATGGTCCATTATCTGTTCTATGAAATGCAGCCAAGAAAGAGAATTCAGGCTAGTTAGCGCTCTCATGATGAGAAAACATAGCCATAATTCATAACCCCACCTTGGCAATTTAGTTATTTTGTGTGGAGCAGTTTTATCAGAACTGAAAGGTTGTCACTTCCTATAACTTCTATCTTTCCACACATTCCTTGGCTGATCCAAGTCAGAGATATACATCTTCATTAGATGGCTACTGTAGTCCCTAAAAACTATAATGTTCTTGGGGTGCTTGGGTGGCTTACTCGGTTAAGCATCGGACTTCGGCTCAGGTCATAATCTGACGGTTCATGGGTTCGAGCCTCATGATGGGCTCTATGCTGACAGTTTGTAGCCTGGAGCCTGCTTCAGATTCTGTCTCCCTCTCTCTCTGTCCTTCCCCCACTCGTGTTCTGTCTCTCCCTCAAAAATATATTTTTTTTAAGGAAGAATGCATATATATATATATATATATATATTATGATATATAGAATTTTGCCTGGTAAAGATCCAACTAATTTTTTTCACACAAGAGGTAAATCCAGAGGTTACTTTGTTTGGCCTGGAGGACAATAGTTTTGTAGCTAATCCAACAATCTTATCCTAGCAATTCTCTGTTAAGTTGTATGTATAAATGCACTCTGAACTGGTCTTAACATCTTACTGGTCCTTTCATGAGTTGAATAAAATTTCTGATGGGTGTTTTTGAAGTTTGTATGAGGGTCATGGTTTTAACTTTTCAAAAATTACACTTCAGCAATTTTGGAGGCTATTGCATCAGGATACTAAGTGGACTGCTTTGACAGAGCCAATTAAACTGGGGGGTTGAGAAGTGCATCTGCTTCAAGTCAGGCATGCATCTCCTGGGTTTCCAGAGTGAATCTCAAGCAAAAGAACATGGTTCTTGCTGACTCTCCATTTCTCCAGGTTTACTTGGTTTATTCTTTTCTGATTGGGAGCATTTGTTTTTGTTTCTGGTTTGCATATGACCTACAAGTTATTCTTTACTGGCAGCAATAATGATAGAGTATTTGGTTTAATGATGCCATTCGGGATCTTGGTTAGATAGATGATGGAGATTTATCTTCTGTTTGATAAAAGGAGAAAACCT
The DNA here is from genome assembly GCF_008692635.1 of Crocuta crocuta. Taxonomy (NCBI): domain Eukaryota; kingdom Metazoa; phylum Chordata; class Mammalia; order Carnivora; family Hyaenidae; genus Crocuta; species Crocuta crocuta. Next base: position 1,619,162 of record NW_027530617.1, on the reverse strand, counting down.
GATGTGGCACTCTTTTTGTTTGTTTCTTGATCAATTGTGAGCTCAAATCAAAATTGTGTGCCAAATGGGGAAAAATGGATCTTTATAATCTGGATTGGTAAATTTATATGTATCTCTGTTCAGTTAAACATAAACACTTAACTGCAGAACAGAAACTATAAGAGCTCTGTGTCTCTACCCTCTAACTCTCATTATATACATATAAAATGTTTTCCTACCCCAAGGCAATCATAATAAATTTTAATATCTTTTAAGTTAAAGAAACCATGATTTATAAAAGGAAATGAGTATTTATAAAAATCTAATATTCCCCAAATTCTGGGAAAATAAAACAACTGAACTGCTAATAGTTGCTTCTTGGTTAAGCTTAAGATCTAGACTTAAAAAAAAAACTGCAGAGACTGCTAACTCAGATACATTTTTAATGTAATAAAATTCAGTTCACATAATTAAGGTGAATCTTTGGATATATTAGACCAATTTAACAATTTTGATGTTTTAAAAGAAATAGCTGTATGCCTTCTCCTTAAGTTTATCAGAATGGAGTATAATACATGTATATATTTTTAAATAAGATTTGGTTTTGTTTTCTCATGAAAAGTTTAGTTACTCTGATCTACCTAAAATTCTTAAGCTGTTAACTTACAGCTCACATAAGCCAACATTAGTCCCATATAATGTAGGGATGTAGTACATGGGCCTTCAAACAGGATATTACGTGTGTGTGTGTGTGTGTGTGTGTGTGTGTGTAGAATTTAAAAAGTGCTTACCATCAATTTTCATAAATAAAATACATCATTTGGAAGGTATAAACATGAAGGGTTTCCTTTGGGTAGAAAATAAAATTATTTTATTTAATCTCAATCACATGGGATAGACATGGCAAGTATTATATCCATTTTATTGTGAAGGAGACCAAGAATCAGAAAGGTTAAGTGACTTACAAGAATGCACAAGTAATAAATGGTGAGTTGAGAAGAGTAGATCCAGAACCCATATTCCTAGCTTAGTATTTTCTACACTCTGCCATCGACTCTATAATTTGAGGACTACAAACTCCTAACAATAACCATATTTTATATATGTATTCCCAATGTCTAAACATTATTCACTTATTATGTATATAATCACCTATTATATAATTCATAAAAGAAAAACTATTCTAAATGATGAGATATAAACTATAAATAGAAGTTCTACTCTTTTCTTCCCACACCAAGTGTACCATCCTAGAAACCCTCAGAGGAATGTGCTAGACATTGATTTGCTACTTATAATTTGTATTAGCTCTTTTCTGAGACTTTTCATTTGAGCACATGGCCAGACTGAGGCCCCAAAGATCAAGGGAGACATAAAGAACATAGAGAAAAAGGGATTCTCTCTTCTTGGCCCTATTTCCTCCACAGTTACCAACTCAGACATTTAGGTCTTATTTTTGCCCAGCAGCCTAGGAGCCAACACAATTCTCTCCCTGTCCCTTGGTTAATGTTCCAAATGGAAATATATCACCACATTCCGATGCTCATTGCCTCTGGAGAATCAGCTTTATAAATGATGAAGTTTTCACATGTGCTCAGGCTATGAGGACAACCATTGCATATGCAACCACAAAGGACCCTGACTGTGGAAATGAATCATCCCTTCTTCTGAACTAAATACGTGCATTTCTTACATTGATCCTCAAAATCTTCCTGTAAGGTATGCACACCAGATATTATGTCCCATTTAACAGACAAGAAACCTGAATCTAAAAGTTAACTATATCTACCTGGTACATTTTACATAGGAAGCTATTAACAAAGTTGAGTTGAATGAATGAATAAGTAAGTCCAAGTACTTGAAGGTGAATTATTACTAAAATCTAAGTCTTCTAACTCCTAGTTCTGGGATCTTTTTCTTAAAACACATCTGTCCTAGGCAGATGGGTGACCAGGAGGGAAGGCAAGACTAAGTCTGGAATAGGAAGGCCTGGATCAGGTTCTAAGCTCTTTGCTAGCCATCTGACTTGAACAGGTCACTCAACCTGAGTCTTGCATGCAGTAAAATGATGTATTTAAATGTCTGCTTAGCCCACTTCAGAAAGTTGTTCACAAGGTCAAATGAAACAATCCAAGTAGAATTGCCTAAAATTATTCTTGTTATTCAAATCCACTAGATGACTGAGAGACAGTACTTCCCCCCCCCCCAAAATACCTGGATCAAGAAAGCCACAAGTGTGTAGCATATTTATCAGCTATTCTGATAAACATGTTTTTTAAGTTTATTTATTTATATTTTGTAATCTCTACATCCAACATGGAGCTTGAGCTCAAATGCTGAGATCAGGAGTTGTGTGCTCTTCTAACTGAGCCAGCCAGCCTTCTCTGATAAACACATTTATCAGAATTGGGTGCTTCATTTGCCGTCCAGTCACAAGATTACATTGTAAAGAATATAATTATTCAAGACGTACCATCAGCTAAGCACTAGAAATATAAAGAACTGCAAGAGGTTGGTGGTCCCGTCAAGGAAACTACAATCTAGTTAAGAAGGAAAGTGTATTCATTTTCTAGGGCTGTCAGAACAAAATACTACAGGTTGGGCAGCTTAAAGAATAGTTCTGAGGGCTAGAGTTCTGAGATTAAGGTTTGATTTCTTCTGAGGCTTTCTCCTGGGCTGCCTTCTTACTTTGTTTTCTATATCAGCTTTCCTCTGCACATGCACATGCTGGTGCCTTTTGTATGCCCAAATTTTGTCTTCTTATAAGAACACCAGTCAGAAACATTTCTGGTCTACCCTAAGGACTTCACTTTAATTTAATCATGTCTTTAAAGGCCCTGTCTCCAAATACAGTCACATTCTGAGATACTAGGTGTTAAGACTTCAACATATGTATTTCAGGAGGACACAATTCAGCCCCTAACAGAAAGATCATTTAAAAGAACACATAACAAGAAAGTGGCAGAAAATTATGTTGTTTAAATTCTGAGAAAGGACAATCACCAAGGGCTGGCAAGTCTTTGAAAACCTGGAGGAACTGAGATCCATGTAGGCTTTGAAGTGGAGAGTAAGTAGAAGTTACCCATAGGAAGAACAATGTGGATACTTGATAGAAACAAGGAGGTAAGTGATGTGTTTACACCACATAGATTATCTTCCCCTACTGTGCCTCAAGGTAGTAATGGCATTCACTGCTGTAAGCAATGCTTATAAAATATTTTCATCAACATTCTCTCATTTGATCATGGTGTTAACCTCCTTGTGACCTATATTGCATAGATGTTTCATTGTAGGTGTACTGACTCCAAGACAAATTCTCGCCACTACATGGCTTTTCCCTAGCATTATGACTTTCAAAAGAGCACACGCTCTTCCATGTTTTGCCTTTGGACAATCAGAGCAGAAGAGATCCAGGTATTAGACACCAGGAAAGAAAGGACCCAGGACAAGCTAAACAGTGTTGGAGTGGAGGACCAGACCAACACTGTGCTATGCAGATAAATCCTTTTTACTTAGTTGAAAACACAATGGGCTTCCAAATTATTATTATTGTATGTGTTAAGCTGTAATTGAGGAATTTTTTCCCTTTCTTTCTGTATATTTTTTTAAATGTTTTATTTATTTCTAGGAGAGAGAGAGAGAGACAGCGTGAGCAGGGGAGGGTCAGAGAGAGAGGGAGATACAGACTCTGAAACAGGCTCCAGGCTCTGAGCTGGCAGTCAGCACAGAGCCCGACGCGGGGCTCGAACCCACGAACCACGAGATCATGACCTAAGCGAAAGTCGGACGCTTAACCGACTAAGCCACCCAGGCGTCCCTCTTTCTGTATATTTAAATAGAGATAATAAAAGTTATTCTGAAAGAAGTCATTCCTGTCAGCTGCCAGCTGTTTTGGATAATGTTTAATCAACTGATTGAGCTGGGTGTGTATCTTAAGATATAAAGCCATTTTGGCTGATTTGAAGTTCCATATATTATCTATGTGTCATATACCATATTTGCATTCTCACCAAGAATGCTCTTACAAATTCTTTCCTCAGCAACAGCGGTGATTCTTCACAAACTCAACACTTGAAATATTTAACTAGCATTAAAAAGTCAGGGCATGATCAGATAGCTAGAACGAAATGTTACTTAAGGCATTATTAAAAATGTCATTGGTGTCCGAATATTGCATAAGTCTGTGGGCAGAAAAAGTCACAAAGATGGCATTGCACAGAATAACTTCATCAAAGAGTTCATTTGAAAATCCTTGCCAATTTGGGAATACATGCTAAAATGCACACTGAAATATGTACCCTTGAAAAGCCAATTATACTTCTAGTGATGTATTGAAAAATAAATAAATAAATAAATAAATAAATAACCAGTAGCACAAATACTTGTGTGCAAGGACGTTCATTAGAATGATATTTTCAAAAGCCAAAGGGTACATTTCCAAGGATATGAAACTTATTAAATTATGGTATGGTCATAGGATAAAGCATTAAGCCACTATTAAAAATCATAGTCTACACAAGTGCTCTTCTTTGATCTGGATGTTCCTTCAACCTTTAGAGTCCTGGAGCTTTGTTATTTAAAGTATGATCTGTGGACCACCTGCATCAACATCAGCTGGAAGCTAATGGGAAATAGAGAATCCCAGATCCCATTCCAGACCTACTAAATCAGAATCTGCATTTTAGCAAACTTTCCAGGGGATGTGTATGCCCATTTTAGTTTGAGAAGTTATACCCTAGAAGTTACATGAGTGTCACACACCCCTGCTTTGCAGATAATGACACTAAGTTACAAAGATATCCAACATGAGACAAAAGCTGAGATGGGGCTACATTTAACCATCTTTTTATAATAATGATTTGACTAAGATTATGCAAAACCATTTGTTGTTTTTGTTTTTGGTAGAATCATTCTAGGGGCCGATAAAAATTCACCTACTAAAGGTACCTGGGTAGCTCATTTGGTTGAGCATCTGACTCTTGACATCTGCTCAGGTCATGATCTCACAGCTCCTGAAACTGAACTGATAGTGCAGAGCCCGTTTGGAATTCTCTCTCTCTCTCTCTGCCCCTCCCCAACTCACATGTGCTTTCTCTCTCTCTCTCTCAAATTAAATAAACTCAAAAACTTTCCTACTAATACATAATAGGGGACTGGCTGCAAAAGTATGGGCAGGTGAGACCATTTATCAGCTCTGTCCTCAGAATCTCAGCCTTCAACCTTCCTTCTAACTCCACTTGAGAAGTATTTGAGGTGCCACCAGGAAGTCATATACAATTCCTCTAGCCACAGTGTAACATCATAGTCACAAGTAAAGAGAGCTAGCTCTAAACACTTCTCAGGTATAAAAGATTTCTGAAGATAAGGCTGAGCTTAAGTTGATGGATCTTGTAACTACTCAGTATTCTGAAAGACGAACCACTTATTATAAAAGTTAATCCTGTGACCACTTCAACACCATACTCATCTGGATTTCCAAAAAGGTTTTCTAGTGCCTCACTCAGGTAAGACCTTATATGCATTTCCTTTCAAATGTTTAATATCCAGAGGATCAAAACCAAATATTGTCTCATATCTCTGAGAAGCATATGACTCTGCCATTTTATTCATGTCAGCCACGCAATTATTCATTCATTTTTGAGCACCAACTATGTGCCAAGTGCTGTGGATTTATGACTGAATGCTGAATAATCTCTAGTCCTCCAAAATTCTCCCAATCTACGCAGATAAGTAGCAGAGTAACTAATCAAGTTCAATGTGTAATGTGCTGTAATAGGGACATGATCCAAATGCCTAGGGGGAATATTTATTTTCTTTGTGAGATAGGGAGAAGTAGAAAGTTATTCAGAGACAGGAACATTCTAATCTGGCTTCCATTTCCACCACTTTGTTAACACTCTCCTTGTCAAGAATACCAGAGCCATAGGATTTAGTCTAACCCTATACCTAACATAAAATAATTAGTAGCTATGATTCTGAATGACTGATGAAGGAGCCCAACCTTCTTCTGGGTGCTTTCCTTTTTTTTATTTGCATGCTTTTCTCCCAATCTCCCACCATCAGTTGATAAGCCAATGTCTACCTCACTGATGAAGCCAAAAACTCAAGAACCATCCTTGAGTCCTTTTCTTACCCTTACCCCCACATTGAGCCCATTAGCAAGTTGTCTTGGTTCTAACACCAACATGTATCCCCCATTCCCCACTTCTTCCCTTTCCATTGCCACTTCCCTGGTCTAAGCCTCCATTACCTCTCACGTAAACCAATACAATGGCCTCCTAAATGAGCTGCCTTCTCTTGCTCCCCACCAAACCATTTTTCCTCATAGTAGCCAGAGAGACTGTTACATAATGCAGATCAAATCATGTGACTCACTGGCTTAAAGCCAGTGGATGTCTTCCCCTTTGTCCTTAGAATAAACAGAATACTTATCACCACAGACTGTAAGAACTCTTGTGATCTGCAACTGCATCCCTAAAACTAAACCCCATGTAATCTCCCCTCATTCTGCACTGGTCACATTTCTGTTCCTGCGGAACTTCTTCACTTCTGAGCTTTTGCATGCTCTGGTCCCTGTGCCTGGCACTCTCTTCCTTCATCTTGCTGCTTGAACAACTAACTCCTCCCCATCCTTCTTGCCTCAGCTCAAAAGGTAGCATCTTAGGGAGACTGTCCTAAAATTACATCCCCCAAAGTATTGATCACACCATCTTGATTATTTCCTTTATAGAACTTATCATTTCCTTTATAGAACTTATCAAAGGTATCAAATGTAATAGTTTAGAGAAGAGGATTTGTGGTCTCTATAACCTCTATCAGCACTCTCAGAGCCAAGTCAAATCACATAAAATGTATGTTATAAACAATGTGACTGTCACACAAACACAATCTCAGGATAGCTTTCCTAGTTACCTTACAACTTCCAAACAGGTTACAGTGCTTAATGCCTCTGTAAAATTCTGGGCAGGTCTCTAATCATCCTTGAATATTATTCTTTAACTCAGTTATTTATTGTTTATGGTCTGACCCACTAGAATGTGAGCTTCCTGAGGTTTCTGACACATAACCATGCATGGCTCAACAAATATTAATTTAGTAAATAACCAAATCAACTCTCCAGGCACAGATAAAACTATAATATCAATAAAATGTGAAGTTCAGGATCTTTCCATTGTCTTTTGTCCCCTCGCCCTTTCAGCTATTCATTCAGTCCCTGATTCATTTACTCAACAAATATTCAGTGAAAAATTATGTTTTATGATCTGAGGATATAGAAGTGATCAAAACAAACAAAAAGCCCTGCCATTAAGGATCTTATATTTTAGTTGGAGGAGACCGACAACTAAATATAACAAGTATGTAAACTCTATGGTAAGTTAAATGTACCTTGGGGGGAAGAAATAAACATATTGTGGGAAAAAAAGAAATCAGGTGGGGAAATAGGATGTACCAAGGGAAAGGTGGCAAATTTACATGGGACAGTCATCATGGGTGACACCTGACAGGGAGCCAAAGGCTTTAAACTTCAAATGCAATTTGTGAGGATAGGTTGCAATAAGTTCACTAAAGTGCTTAGATCTTGATCACAGAATGTTAGACCAGGAAAGGGTCTAAGAGATCTCTGTAAAGTGGGAGCTCCCAGCTGGAAACCAAATGACACCTTCCCCAGTGGATTTAAATACAACCGATGGTATCTGCGTGAACCTGAATGTGTCTGTGTCAATTCACGTGTACTCTTTCCTTGTTTAATTAGTTTCTTTGCTGTATGTTGTTTGACTTCATTTCACTGTGTTTTATTTCGTATGCAGTCACAACAAATACACAGTAAAGATGAAGCTGTGTTAAATGAATTTCCTGACCCAAAGTCTTAAATATATGTCTTAGTCTCATGGGATGAATTTAAACTGTCCTCTATCCTGACACACTAGCTGGTCCAAAGTGAGCATTTCGAAGTTGTTAGCTATCAGTATCCCTTTTATCGTTGTCATCATCTCATTCAATCCTCAGCAGCATTTACAGAGGTCCTACTATTATTTCTATTTAATAGATGAGAAAACTGAGGGTAGAGAGATTGAATCAAGCTAAGCTCTCAAGCGAATCCAAACTAAACCAAAACTCAAGTTATACTGACCAATTCAGTTACCACTTGAGAGAATAGGAACTTGCAGAAGACACTGTACTTCAAGACTCATCTCCTCTACCCTCATTTATATTTTCAACAGAGGGAAATAAAGAAATCCACTTTCCACTGCCCCAGACTCGTCCATAAGGACCGCAAGGATCTCCCTGCCCCGGTTTACCCTCACCTTACCCTAGGCAAGCAATCAAAATGGTTCAGAAATGCTTTGTACATGTGGTACTAGCTCTCCTCTGGCCCAGAATCTACAAGATTAAAAAAAAATTTTTCTTCTAAAGAAAAAGAAACTCCAGAAATTTTGGAAATATTAAAACATTTTTAAACAAAGATAAATGAAGTTCACAAATCCAAAGGTAACCACTGTGACTTCTTGCTTTCAGAAGCATATTTGGCCACTGATTTAATAACAGAAGACTCAGAGATGCTCCAGCAAGCTAAAAGGCAGCTAGCAAATGTGCCATAGGTACCAATTTGGAATTTCCTATTCTGTCTTCCCTGAAGATAAGCTTAAACATTTACATGTTTTAAAGTTCCCTAATCTGACTTACCTAAATAATTCTATCCTTCTCACACTTTCTGATTTGTAATCATTATAAGTCAATCTCTCTCCCAAGGGCAAAATCTGCAGAAATATGTATATATATACATAAACATTTATATATATTCATTCCAAGGCAGCCTACAGCAGACACGGTTTTTCTCTCCCATTTTTATGTTGCACAGAGAAAAGCGGCAAATCAATGAAGTGCCTCTTTGCCACCTAGTGGGTAACTTAATTTTGCTATTTCTTCCCCATCTCTTGTTTGCCAAGAGATGATGGAAGCCTAAGCAAACCAAAGCAGAAAAAGAGAAAGCTATGTTTGTGCTTTTAGCATGGAATATCAGAAGTAAAATGTGTGGGGTGCCTGGGTGGCTCAGTCAGTTAAGTGTCAGACTTTGGCTCAGGTCATGATCTCACGGCCACAGGTTCGAGCCCCCATTTGGGCTCTGTGCTGACAGCTCAGAACCTGGAATCTGCTTCTGATTCTGTGTCTCCCTAGCTCTCTGCCCCACCCCCACTTGTGCCCTGTCTCTCTCACTCTCTCAAAAATAAACATTAAAAGTTTAAAAAAAGAAAGGAAAGAAAAATTAACATAAAAAAAGAAAGAAATACAATGAGTGTTCCAGAGAGAAGACTTGTCAAAGGTTGGAAGTGCAGGAATAACATTCTCCCAGTATATTCTGAAGTCTGATACTATCTGATACCATTGAACTATTATGTTCAGCATTCATCTTTCTGCATCCATCTGCATTTCATCAGATCAATACTGTACATAAAATCTTCTTCTGAAGAAAACAGCCCTAATAAATTGGTTACATTCAAATTCTGTGTGCCTATGGACTTCAAAACTTCTTGAAAGGGAGAAAAAAAATGCCAAGGTTAACTTGTCCAGCCATTGAAAATCCACATGAATAATAATAAACACTCCAGTTAAATGGCAGCTTATGATGTACAAGATGCAATTTGATAATGTATATGAAATGCTGAGTGTGGTGGCTTTCATATAACGAGGACCCAAAAAATGGTAGTTATTTGGTCCTAAACACACTGCACTAATTACTTCACGACTATTATCTTGCTTTATCCTCGCCATGCCTTCAAAGTAATAAAAACTGTTTTCCCCTAGTTTATATATGAGGAACTGAGTCTCAGAGAGTTCCACTGGAAATGAGGAAATCAGAATTAGGGCTCTTGTGTCTGGAACTAAAAATCTATCTTATAACCTATACTCTTATTCCAAATAAATAAATCAATAAACTAAGTAAGAAACTTTTTGTAATTAACAGTTATCTTAAGATACAATTCCATGGCAATATTACCTAACGTCTTTAACAGTAATATATCATTCTACCTCTAAGAGTGTTTGTATGTGGGACTGAGGAGCAAGAATACTTAAGCTTAAGTGCCAAGGGTTGTGAATAGATCACTAAAAATCTTAGTGGTACCCAGTCCAGTGGCCTATATGAGAAAGCCTCATTGTTTCAGAAGAACTGCTGATGTACATGCTACTATTCAACACAGTCGGTTATCACCATGGTGGCTCGGCCAACCATGGATTGACGGGTGAAATGTCAAAATGATGGAGAGCCAAATGTAGTTTGTTGGCACGGAGTCCATATAGATAGTACTTATGAGCCCATATGGACTCTGGAGCCAGACATCTGGGTTTGATGATGTCTCTGCCATTTACTAACTCTAACTTTATGCAAGCTACTCAACCCTAATATGTTTCAATTTCTTCATCTTTAAAATTAAAAATAGGGGTGCCTGGGTAGCTCAATTGGTTAAGCATCTGACTCTTGATTTCAGCTCAGGTCATGATCTCAAGGTTTGTGAAAATGACCCCTCATCAGGCTTTGTGCTGGCGGCATGGAGCCTGCTTGGGATTCTCTCTCTCTCCCTCTCTCTCTCTCTGCTCCACCCCTACTCTCTCTTTCTCTCAAAATAAATAAACATCTAAAAAAAGTAAAAATACTACTACTGGAGCACCTGGGTGGCTCAGCCGGTTGAGTGTCCAACTCTTGATTTCAGCTCAGGTCATAACGTTGCAGTTTGTGGGATCAAGCCCCGTGTCAACAGGGAGCCTGCTTGGGATACTCTCTCCCGGTCTCTGTGCCCTTCCTCTCCTCGCACACTCTGTCTCTCTCTAAATAAATAAATACATATTTTTAAAAACCTACTACCTATCCCATGAGGTTACTGGAAGAACTAAATGAGTAATTAAATTAAAGCCCTTACAATGATATCTAGGAAATAGTATCAATAAATCTTCAACATCACAATCTGTAAATCTTTTTTTTTTCTCGTCTGTGACTGGTTCATATCTAATCTGTTTTTCAGTCTGGGTGTGGGGGAACAAAAAGACAGCCCACTAGACTCAAAGTGAATTATACCAGTAATGAGATGGTGAAAGTTTTACTCCTAAGGATTTCTCAGAGAGAAAGCTCCATCATTAACCATAAGAATAGGCTGATAGACACTTGGTGTGAACTTCAGGCTTTCCAGATTTCCAACGCAATTTACAGGGTCTAGGTGTTGGCTGCCACAAGGTTGATTCACAAAAGAGGTCAACTGTTCTGCACAATAGAACAAGAATGGGGAATTTCACTGGGTGAGGAGCTGTGCAGATGCAGCTATGCGGAGAGAGAGAGGAAGGAAAGGCATACGGATGCTAGGGGAAGAGGGGGTAACAAGAACCCAGTAATAGCAGCAGCAAAGAAGGGTTGAGAAAACGGAGTTGCTTAAGAGGGTTTTTTTTTAAACTTCTCCTAAGAAATCTGAAGTAAATTCTACATTGCTCACTAACACTATTGTGTGAGGATATTCTTTAGGGAAATTCAAAGAGATATTTATTCCTGGGTTCAGGTGGATGCCAGGGAAATAAACCAAAGCAAACAATAACAAAAATGTGCAGAGGGAGGAGCCAAAGACAAGGAGAAATTGAGAGTAGATGTCCCCAGGTATTCGGAAAAAATTGTGAAGAAAGCTTCAGACATTCAAGGGCATGGAACTGGCTGGAATCTTAGTCAATGGCACGAACCACTGCCTTAACTTCAAAGACCTCAAGGACATTTTAAAGCTGAAAATGATCAAAAAGTTATTTTATTTTATCATTGAAATTTTTTAACTGCAAAACTACAACTGGAAGTAAATATAGTGTTCTTTTATTTTATTTTTTTTTAATAGTTTATTGTCAAATTAGTTTCCACATAACACTCAGTGCTCATCCCCACAAGTGTCCTCCTCCATGCCCATCCCCCCCTCCCCCCTATAGTGTTCTTTTATAAGGCATTTAGCAAAGATGTGTATGATGTGGCATAGAGATCATAGACTGAGAATATTCTACAGAGGAAGAAGATAAGGGGCAGCAGTGCAAGCAAAGATTAATGGGACTCATCATGGTAATGAGGGAAGTTAAAATGCTGAGTGGAGATTAAAACTCATCTCAATTAATAATAGACATTTAAAAATGTCACAAACATGCTCACATCCATTATCTCATTTAATCTTGTTGCTAAGCTTATTATTGAGACAGAGCAGGGATTATTCCTCCCCCTTCTTAGACGCAGATGCAACCACCTTTAATAAATTACATCTTCAGCAGATAAAACATCAACAAACTGGGATGCAAACTTAAGCGGTCTGACCACTGGTCTGGAGTTCATTTGTTCTTTCATTCAACAAGTTTATATTGAGAACCAACTAACTGTCTTTTTCCGTGTTGGGGGCTATGACTGAGAGATCTCTTGACTACAAACTATGTCTTCTCAGAAATAATGTCTGGTAGGGCCAAGAGTTCACAATATCAAGCTGGGATAGAAATGAGTGAGTTTATGTCCCAAGCTTCGCCCTACTCGTTGTACCTCTACAACAAATATATCCTGGCAATAGATGCAACTTTATGCCAGCCTGCCTACCAGACCTAGGTCCTAAAGAACAAGTCAGGTGATGCTTGGATGTTTGTGGTCACGTGCAAGCTTTAGACACCGCATTATTCCAGCTGTTTTGTCCCAGAGGCAGCTTGTTCCCACTGAACAATACTGCTTAATTTCAAGGCTTTTGACTGGTTTGAGCAAGCACAACTTATGTGCTCCCTGTGCTCCCTGGGACTAGCTTCAATAGTACTTCCAACATCTCCAATATAAATAAATCCGTATGTCTGAGCCTCACTTCTATGATCTTAAAATAGGAAGGAGAATACTATTCGCTTCATAGGGTCACTAGAACACTGGAAAGATTTTTATATAGGAGTAGCTAACACATGTAAGTGCTTAATAAATTGTTGTTACTCTTCTTAGTAGTAATGTTCTATTATACACATGAGAAGACTAATTACTTAACCGAGATCACATAAGTAGTAAGGAGTGGAGGCTGGCTCTAATTCCAGAGCCAGAAGTTTTAACCATTCAACTATCCTGAAACAGAAATGTAATTATGTCTAGCAATGAGGCTGAAGCAGAGGGTCAGTGAAAATGAAGTTAGAATGGTGAGCAGCAGAAAGGGGAAAACAACTGTAAGAAACCTTTACAATAACATGACTTGATGAAAGCAATGACTAGATTCAATGAAAAGAAATACAAGCTAACGAACCTCAGGGCAAAAAAAGTAAGAACAGGGGATTATTATCTTAATGGCTCATTTGCTTCTCAACATTAAACCAGTGAAGGATGGAGAGAATATTGGGGGCTAACACAAATCAGAAACCTTCTGGGCCTGTAAGAAATCAGAGAGAACATTGAAAGGCAATATGAGCAGACATGATAAGCTGACACAGAAAAGGAAAAGAAATTCACAATGGATAGTTTCACATAAAAGCTACAAGAAAACTCTCAGATATACATGAAAGAAAAAGCCAAGAATAGCTTTATAGATTAGTGTTCAGAAAAAAGCTTATGAAAATGAATATAACATAAAAAATGTCTGTACAGCAAAGAAAACCATCAAGGAAAGGAAAAAGCAAATCTAGGGGCGCCTGGGTGTCTCAGTCGGTTAAGCGTCCAACTTTGGCTCAGGTCATGATCTCACGGTTTGTGAGTTCAAGCCTCGCATCGGGTTCTGTGCTGGGAGCTCAGAGCCTGGAGCCTGCTTTAGATTCTGTGTCTCCCTCTCTCTATGCCCCTCCCCCGCTCATGCTCTGTCTCTCTCTGCCTCAAAAATAAATAAACTATAAAAAAATTTTTAAAAAAAGGAAAAGAAAAGGCAAATCTAGCAAACTGGAGAAAATATTTGGAAACCATATATCCAGTAAGGGGTTGATATCCCAGGTGTCCAAGGAACTCATACAACTCAACAGCAAAAAAACAAAACAAAACAAACAAACAAACAAAAAAAAACAATTAAAAAATGGGCAAAGGACCTGAGTAGGCTTTTTCTGCCAAAGAAGACATACACATGGTTATGGGTATAAGAAAAAGTATTCAACATCACTGATCATTAGGGAAATGCAAACCACAGTGAGGTATCAGCTCACACCTGTTATGTCTATTATCAAAAAGACAAAAGATAACAAATATAGGTGAGGATGTCGAGAAAAGGGAGTCCTTGTGCACTATTGGTGGGAATGCAAAGTGATATATCCACTATGGAAAACAGGATGGAGATTCCCTCCAAAATTAAAAATAGAACTACCTTGTGATCCAACAGTCTCACTTGTGGGTATATATCCAAAGGAAACAAAATCATTATCTCAGAGAGATATCTACATCCCTTGTACATTGCAGGACTATTCACAAGAGCCAAGATATTGAAACAACCTAACCATCTGACAACAGATGAGTGGGTAAAGAAAAAACAGTATTTATATGTGTACATAATGAATATTATCCCATCATAAAAAATGAAATCTTGGGGCGCCTGGGTGGCTTAGTCGGTTAAGCGTCCGACTTTCGCTTAGGTCATGATCTCGCGGTTCGTGGGTTCGAGCCCCGCGTCGGGCTCTGTGCTGACTGCCAGCTCAGAGCCTGGAGCCTGTTTCGGTCTGTGACTCCCTCTCTCTCTGACCCTCCCCTGCTCACCCTGTCTCTCTCTCTCTCTCTCTCTCTCCTAGAAATGAATAAAAAATATTTAAAAAAAAAAAATGAAATCTTGCCACTTGTAACACCATAGATGAAATTGAAGAGCATTATGCTAAGTGAAATAAGCCAGACCAGGAAAGACAAATACTTCATAGTATCACATGAAATCTAAAAAAAAGGAAAGAAAAAAAAAAGTTGAACTCATAGAAACAAAAAGCAGAAAAGTGGTTTCCAAGGGCTAGGGGAGAGGGGAGAAAAAGGAAGAGATTGGTAAAAGAGTATAAACTTCCAGTTATAAGATAAATAAAGTCTGAGGATCTAACGTATAACATGGTAATTATAGTTGATAACACTATATTGTATCGGTGAAATTTGCTAAGAGTACAACTGAAGTAGTCTCACCAAAAATCAGTAAGTATCTGAGGTGTTGGATTTGTCAATTACGTCAATGTGTGGAATCCTCCCACAATGTATACATGTACCAAATTATCACACTGTATATATTAAATATCTTACAATTTTGTCAATTATAACTCAATTAAGCTAAAAGAAGAAAGAAAAAGAATGTGACAAATGTCCTAATGATTCCTATAATGTTTAGAAATATATGAGGTTTCCATGTCCTTAGCAATGACTATTTTAATACACTTTTTCAAATAATGTGGTCATTTGAGCAAAAGACAGATCTATGAGAGTATATCCATTATTTATTACATCTCACTTTGAGGTATCAATATCTCTTTCAGTTGCCTACCTTATAACCCAATATCTAATGGCCTTAAATCAATAATTTATTATTATTTCTCACAATTCATGCCAGTTTACCTGAGCTCATTTACATGTGGCATTCAGCTTGGGGGTAGGGTGCTGGGGTCGGCTTGGGGATGGACTTATGTGGTTACAGCTAGGACGGCTGCATCTGTAGTCTCATGTGACCTTTTATCCTTGGCTTTCCCCCTCCCCCCCTTCAGGGCTATATTTCAAGAGGTCCAGTAGAAACTGTGCTTCTGGTTTGCAGTTCTGCACATGAGGAGCTTGGAAGCCACCAAGCAAGTAAAAAGCTAAACAGACGAAAATGCCACAACCCTTCTAGAATTTGTAAGATAGATGAGGACACACACACCACTGCCCCCAAGATTGGAGACACTAGCAGGTAAATACAGGACATAACAATTTACCAGAGCAAAGGCTCAAGAGCAGAAACTGCTGCAGGAACCAGTGTTGGAGTAACTGATGATTCTACTTGAGGCTCAGTGTAGACAAGTCTGAGAGACACAGTCATTGGAGCCTCCAGAATTTTGTGAGATCTAGCTCCAGGGGCTCATACTGGTTCTCACGGTAAATATCAGAGAATAATCCCATCACGCTCTGGCAGAAGGAGGAAAAGCAACCATTTTGAAAAATGTCAGAGTACTCTGTTCTTAACAAAGTCTGCCCTCAAAGGAACCAGTTAAGCAGAGTCTAACCTCTGGAATATTATTAGGGAATAACTGACTTGGGTGAAGGGAACTACCCAACTCCAGCTAGTTGTAGCCTTCCGCTTAGGAGAAGGAGAATAATCAACTCCAGTCGACTGCAATGAAAGCAGTACCT
Source organism: Crocuta crocuta (assembly GCF_008692635.1). Classification (NCBI taxonomy): domain Eukaryota; kingdom Metazoa; phylum Chordata; class Mammalia; order Carnivora; family Hyaenidae; genus Crocuta; species Crocuta crocuta. The sequence continues at coordinate 1,602,898 of NW_027530617.1, read as the reverse complement.
AGAGGTCAACAAAGCATTGAGTGAATACATTAGGAAAATCAATCATCTAAGTTTCCCCTTAGAAAACTAGAAGAAGAAGAGCAAATTAAATTCAGAGTAAGCAGAAGAAAAGACATAATAAAACTTAGAGCAGCAATCAATGAATAAGAAAATTGTAAATTATTAAAAATGGAAATTAATGAAACCAAAGGATGGTTCTTTGAAAGATCAATAAGATCAATAAGCCTCTACTCAGTCTACCTGGAAAAAAAGGAGAGGATACAAATTACTAATATCAGAAATGAAAGCAGGGAAATCACAACAGATCCTATGAAAATTAAAAGGAAAATAAAGGAATATGATGAATAATTCTATGGCCACAAATTTGATAACCTAGATTAAATGGACCAATTCCTTGAAAAACACAATCTTTCAAAGCTCATGCAGGAAGAAATAGACAATCTGAGTAGGCCTATATCTAGTTAAGAAATTGAATCAATAATTAATAATCTTCCAAAGCAGAAAGCACCAAACGCAGATGGGTTTACTGATGAACACTTAAGAAAAAAATATATCCATTCTCTATAATCTCTTTCAGAAGATACAAGCAGAGATAATGCTTCCTAGCTCATTCTATAAGCCCCAAATTGCCTTAGTACAAACCAAAGACATTACAAGGAAGCGACAGACCAACATCTCTCATAAATGTATCTCTCATAGATACAAAAATCCTTGACAATATTACAGAATCAATAATACCAATGAAACTAGAAAATAAACAATATTAGAAAATTGAATGCAACCATGTATTTAAAAAAGAATATAACATGACCAAATGGGATTTATCCCAGTTATGCCAGGCTGGTTCAACATTTGAAAATCAATTCATGTAATCCATCGCATCAACAGACTAAAAAAGAAAAATCATATGATCATATCAATAAATCTGGGGAAAATATTTGACAAAAATCTTATACCCATTAATGATAAAAACTCTCAGTAAACGAGGAATAGAAAGGAATTCTTGTCAATTTGATTAAAAAAGGAAAAGCTTCAAAAAACCTACAACTGATGATGTCACCCTTGATGGGGAACTCAAAGCTCTCCCACAAAGGTCAGGTAAATGGCAAGACTGTCCCCTCTCACCACTCCTTCCACTGCACTGGAGGAGATCCATGCTAATGCAATAAGAAAAGGAAATAAAAGCTGAACTGATTGGGAAGAAAGAAATAAAAAGTGTCTCTGTTCCCAGATGACATGATCATTTATGTAGAAAATCCCTCTTTCCAAAAATATCAACAAAAAAATCTCCTTGATTATAGCAACGTTGAAGGCTACAAATTTAACATAAAAAAGTCACTTTCTTACATGTTGGAATCAATAAGTAGAACTTAAAATTAATTTTTAAATTGTAAAAAAAAGAAAAGGGGGTGCCTGGGTGGCTCAGTAGGTTAAGCATCCAACTTCAGCCCAGGTCATGATCTCACAGTTTGAGTTGGAGCCCTGCATCAGGCTCTGGGCTGACAGCTCAGAGACTGGAGCCTGCTTCAGATTCTGTGTCTCCCTCTTTCTCTGCCTCTCCTCCACTCTCATCCTGTCTCTCTCTCTCTCTCTCTCTTTTTCTCTCAAAAATAAATAAGAAAAAAACCATTAAGATTTTTTTAAATAATAAAATTAAAAGTATAATACAATTTATAGTAGCACCCCTGAAAGTGAAATACTTAGGTATAAATCTAATAAAAACGTGTACAAGATCTATAGGAGAAAAAGCATAAAACTCTAATTAATGATAGAAAACTAAATAAATGGAGAGATATTTCATGTTCATGAATAAGGAGATTCAATATTTGGGGCACCTGGGTGGCTCAGCCAGTTAAGCATCCAACGTCAGCTCAGGTCATGATCTCATTGGGTGTGGGTCCAAGCCCCACATCAGGCTCTATGCTGACACCTCAGAGCCTGGAGCCTATTTTGGATTCTGTGTCTCTCCCTCCCCTGCTCTTGCTCTCGCTTTCTCTCTTTCTCTCTCAAAAATAAAATAAAAACATTTTTTAAATATTTAAAGAAAAAGAAGACTCAATATTTGCCATGATGTCAGTTCTTCCCAACTTGGTCAATGGATTCACTGCAATGTCATTCAAATTGATAGCAAGTTATTTTGTAGATATTGACAAAATGACACTTAAATGGGAAGGCAAAAGACAGAATAGCCAGCACAATATTGAAGGAGAAGAACAAAGTTGGAGGACCATCAGTCCTCCAACTTCAAGACTTACTATAAAGCTACAGTAATCAAGACAATGTGTTATTCATGAAAGAATAGATAAATAGATCAATAGAACAAAGCAGAGAGCCTAGAAATAGAACACCTAAATATAGTCAACTAATTTTTGATAAATGAGAAAAGGCAATGGAGCAAAGATAGCCTCTTCAACAAATGGTGCTGAAACAACTGGACATATACATGTTAAAAAACAAACTTAGATTCAGACTTTACAATATTCACAATAATCAACTAAAAATGTGATGATAGATTTATATGTAAACCTATGCACTTCTTAAGATGCAAAACTATAAAACTCTTAGATAATAACACAGGAAAAAAATCTAGATGACCTTGGGTATGGTAATAACTTTTTAGATGCAATGCCAGAGGCAAAATCCATAAAATAAATAATTGATAAGCTAAACTCCATTAAAATTAAAAACTCCTGTTCTGCAAAATACAATGTCAAGAAAATTAGAAGACAAGCCATAGGCGGGAAGTAATTATTTGCAAAAATACATCTGATAAAGGACTGTTATCCAAAATATACAAAGAACTCCTAAAACTCAACAATAAGAAAATAGGCAACCCGGGTGCTTCAGTGGCTCAGTTGGTTAAGCATCTGACCCTTGATGCTTAGGTCATGATCTCATAGTCATGAGATCGAGCCCCATGTTGGGATCTGTGCTGAGCACGGAGCCTGCTTGAGATTTTTTCTCTCCCTCTCCCTCTGCCCCTCCCTCCACACACACACACACACACACACACACACACTCTCTCTCTCTCTCTCTCAAATACACACACAATACATACATACATACAAAAAATACACAACCCAATTAAAAAACAGGTGAAAGACCTTAACAGACACATCACCAAAGTAGATATACACATAGCAAATAAGCATATGAAAGATGCTCTACATCACAAGCCATTAGGGAACTTAAACTTACAACCACAGTGAGATACAACTACATGCCTACTAGAATACCCAAAATCTGAAAAGCTGACAACACTAAACACTGGCAAGGATGTGGAGCAACGGGAACTCTCACACTCACACATTACTGGTGGGATGCAAAATAGTACAGTCACTTTGGAAGACAGTTTGTGGAGATGTGTTACAAAACAAAACATACTCTTAACCATATGATCTAACAGATGGGCTCCTTGGTATTTATACCGAGAAGTTGAAAAGTTGTGTCTGCACAAAAACGTGCATACTGATGTTTACAGCAACTTTATTCATAATTGCCAAAACCTGGAAACAATCAAGGACCAATCGTCCTTCAGGCGAATGGATAAATAAACTGTGGTACATCCAGATGATGGAATTATTCAGCATTTGAAATAAACTGCCACGCCATGAAAAGACATAGAGGAACTTTAAAGGCTTATTACTAAGTGGAAAAAAGCCAATCTGAAAAGTCTGCAGTCTGTATGATTCCAACTAAATGGCATTCTGGAAAAGGCAAAACCATGGAGAAAATAATCTATGATTGTCAGGGGTTGGGTAAGAGAGATAAATAAGTGGAGCACAGAGAAGTTGGGGGGGCACTAAAAATACTCTGTATGACATTGTAGTGATGAATATATGGCATTATTCGTTTGTCTAAATCCACAGATTGTATTAACACCAAGAGTGAACCCGAAGATAAAAGATGGACTTTGGGATGTTATGATATGTCAACCTTTTTTTACCAAGGTTCATCTTTGGTACAAGAAACAAACAAACAAACAAATGTGCCATTCTGGCCAGTGTTGTTGGTAAAAGGGGAAGCTATGCATGCGTGAGGACAGGGGTATATGGGATATCTCTGAACCTTCCTTTAAGTTTTGCTATGAATGTTAAACTGCTCAAAAAAAATTAAGAGCTTAAAATAAGTCACAGTTACAAAGCCTAACACTTAGGTTACATTCTGCTGATCAAAGCAAGGTGCAAGGCAAGCCCAAATTCAAGGGATGGGGATGTAGACATCACTCCTTAATGAAAAGAGCTATAAAAGCTTATAGTAATGGTTTTCAGTCTACTCTGGGAATGTGGTAGTTTGAAAAATATTAGAGGGACTTCTGACTGGTCTTATTCTAAATTGTGAAATTTACTGACCTGGAAAATCCCTGGAAAAATCTTAAATCCATGATTGCCACCATCTCCTTCAAAAGTAATCACTTCATTTTGCTTTTTCCTGTATACTTTCTTTCAGATAATATTATAGAAAGAGAAGCAAGTCTAACCTTTGTACTCAATCACTGATGGTCCAGATTTAAAATAATATGGAAGAAATTATATGGTTTCATGTAAATCTCTAAATTTCCCACATATAAAGAATTAACTCCATAGACTTGAAAAATCACATCTAAGAACTCTTTGCAATTCTTTCTCTCATAAATATTAGGGTGTACTTATGGAAGAATTGCAATATGGAGGACTGAAACTGTTGAATTCTGTAAGGTAGAAAAAATTAGTCAAACTTTTAGGACAAAATGCTACTCCTCTTAACTCGGGAGTTGGGAATCAACTTTTATTCATGTTGACACAGACTGCTATAAATGTCTGAAAGAAAGTATGTGAAGGAAATCAATGTACTATATTAATCTTATGTAACTGCTTCCCTCCACCCCATCCTGGAGGGGCCCTATCTTGTGTGGTGCTTGGACCAGCCAAAACAGAAAACAAAAAACAAAACAAAAAAATGCAGTGGTTACTGGTACCCCATTTGAATAGAATCAAAGAGTAGCTAAGGAAAAAGAAACAAAAAAACAAAAAACAATTAATGCTTCTTTTAGATGCCCAACATGCAATAAAATCACTCTTGCTACTTTCAAAGAGGACCTATGAATTGATTAAGATAGAATGTTATTGAGGGAACTCCTTTCAGTTTAGATCTACTCCTAAAATATACTTTGTTCACAACACTATATATATCTTCTCAAGTTAAATAGCCCAAACTATGGTGTCACAATCCCAATAGCTACTTAACAAGGTCTGCACTGATATGTGCTGCCTAATCCATATTAGCTCTACACCTCATAAACCGTACACTATTGTAGTAGGAAAACTGTCACAGAGACACAACTTTAACTTGTTTACTGTCCTATAGTGGTTCCTAGTCTGTTTGTTTTCACAATATTCAGAAACACTTTTCAAGTTTCCTGGGGATTTTGCACCCAAACAATCTATAGTTCTAATTTCTACCATTATATTAAGCAACGCTTAAATTAATTTGTCAACCCAGCAGCTGACAAAAATTCTAATCAATTAATTTAACAAAAAATAACTAGAGGCATTCCACATTTGAGGACTGACTCAGAGTACCCAGAACATACCAGAGCTCCGGGGACATGTGCAGGGGTGGCTCCAGAGAGAACTGATGGATGGCGGACACCCACTGGCACAGAAAGCCCAATCTGAAGGCTGTGCAGACTGCTGCAGACCCTGCTCATCTTGGCAGCATCATCAGCTTAAGTTGGAATCTATGACCCCTGGGATTCACTTGACATGCAGTAAAATATGCATGGCACATCTTAATCTCAGACAAAAACAAACCTGAGGTCTCCCTGAACATGAGAAATTTGCAAAAATTTCGTAATCATATATGAAAACTTGCCAGTGAGCGCATCGAGCTGGAGGGAAACATGTCATTATTTCATTCCATTGCCATGTTATTTATTTCTAATCTTTACTGGAATATCTTGAAGAGTTAAAATAAAGACCAAATTTCCTAGGTCCACTTATGATCTAACACTCAAAAAGTACAAAATGGACTAACCCTTTGAGCACACTATCCACTGTACCTTGAACATTAAAGCCTAAATTTCTGGACCATCCTTTGTAGCTTGTAATCATCCATGGAAATGCACTAATTATTTAGGCACTCTTAGACATGGTGTAGGCGGACATCTATGTGTGTTTTTCTGTTTTGCTTCCAAATATACTAGTAATAATGATGACTATTTACTAACAACCACTAAAGTTTTCATATGTTGCTTTAAGTATTTGCATATGTCTAGCAAAGAGTGAATCTGACCTAGAAGAAGATAAGGAAATTAGCATCAAATACGGGGTATTTTCTTTTATATGAACCAAGATGAAGTCTACTAGTATGTAGTTACTGTAAATGTTTATCATCATCATTTCAACTATAATTTTGGCAACCTTCTCTTAGAGTTTGGTCTAACAACTTAGTTTAAAAAATGATTATCATGACTACTGCATTGTAGTAGCTTCTATGCTATTTTAGCTTCTAAATACTTGACACTTGTTGACAAACGCATTGTAAGACAACAATGAAATCAGGGATCATTGTTAAACTCCACATCAGTTACTATACAATGGTTCAAATTTAATCACATCGATGACTAGGTTAGGATATCAATTCATTTTAAGCTTTTTCAACTTTACTTTTTTCTTGGCAAACAGACGTACAAAAGCTATTGTTTTGAGTAGGCTCTGGGCTAGACTCAGGCCTTATATAGATTAATAATACATGTACTTTACGTCCATAAATATATATGCTATCCAACTGCAATTCCAAGCTTTGTTCTCAAGATCACTTTATACTCTTAAAAATTATTGAGGACCTTAAAAAACTTCCATACATGTGGTTTATATTTATTGACATTTATCACATTAAAAATTTCAACTGAGATATTTTTAAATATTTTTAATAACAAAGTTAAGCCCATTACATACTAACAAAGTAACATATTTTGTGAAAAACAAGTTCATTTTCTTTTTTTTTTTTATAAGTTTTTTTTTTTAAATGTTTTATTTATTTCTAGGAGAGAGAGACAGCGTGAGCAGGGAAGGGTCAGAGAGAGAGGGAGTCACAGACTGAAACAGGCTCCAGGCTCTGAGCCGGCAGTCAGCACAGAGCCCGACGCGGGGCTCGAACACACGAACCGCGAGATCATGACCTAAGTGAAAGTCGGACGCTTAACCGACTAAGCCACTCAGGCGCCCCTGAAAAACAAGTTCATTTTCAAGAAAATATGACCAAGGATGATATTTTATATTTTTGAAAATTTACTTCATGTTCAGCCTAATAGTGACAGCTGGATTTTCCTACCCATTTTTGCATTCAATCTTTATGACACCGTATATCATGTAGACCCTGGACAACTGCCACTGCCCACTTAGGAGAAAATGAGAATAAAAAAAGTAAATAATATCTTACTATTGTTATGAAAATAAATTTACCTTATGCAGTCCCCAGACCACACTTTGAGAATCATGACTATTGCATAAAACAAATTACATAATCAACCACAATAGTATGACGAGTTCATAGTATCATTCATAAACTGCCACTAGGGCACAAGAGGAAATTATAAAGCATCCACCATTTGAAAGAGCTTCCTGAATGGAGAAGAGTGACAGTACTCAAGACAAAGAGAAGAATACCACGGCGAAGTTTTGCAGGAGAGAAATAGTGTGATATATTGGAATAATAGGAAGAAACACCACACAGAAACAAAGGAAAGGCAATAGATAATACTGGTAGGGCAGACTTGGGACAAAGATTTTGTATGTCTTGATTAATCATACTTAAGCAAGATGCAGAGATTTTTTTTTAAGTAGGGAAGTGACAATAGTGGCTTAGAACACAGTGAAAATTCTAGCAAAGTGACATGAAACCATCAACTTAGCTTCTGAGCAGTCATTCATAAAAATGAAACAATATTATGTTTGGAGACTAAAGTTAATGAGTTTAGCTCACTTATCTGCATTCTCACAGCATATAAACGCTCCATAAATATCAGTCATTATTGTTGTTATCATGTATGTACTTAAAGATGTCACTCTGGAAACAGAGAGGAGATGTCATGGGCATGAGGTAGGACAAAGGCAAAGGGACATTAAGAAGAATTGTAACAAATAGGTCTTGCTAAGTTTTTCCAGGTATATCGCAAATGTCTCATACTCAACCTATGGTATTCCTCCACAAACTTCCAGTCTTCATCACTCCTCGCATAAAAATACATAGATCTCTGTCTTTGGGCCTTCTTTTCCTCATGAAGTTTCCCTCATCACATAAAACTTACATTAAGCAAATGTACACGCCTTTTCCCTGTTGATCTTTGTGAGTTTAATTTTCAGACCCAACCAGGGATCCTAAGAGGGTCAAGGAAAACTTTTTCCTTCCCTACACCTCAATGTGACTATGTTTGGAGATAGGGTTTGGGGGAGGTAATTAAGATTAAAGAAGTCATTAAGGATAGGGTCCTAATTTGATAGGATTGGTGACCTTTATAAGAAGAGGAAGAGAACGAGCTCCCTCTCTGTCCACATTCACGCACTGAGAAAAGGTCGTGCAAGGACACAGTGAGAAGGGGGCTGGCACCTTGGTTGGAGACTTTCCAGCCTCCAGTGCTGTGAAAAATACATTTCTGTTGTTTAAGCCACCCAGCCTATTATGTTTTGACAACCCGAGCAGACCAATACAGATGGCCAACAGAAAGAGTTTACAACTGGCTAATCTGGAACAATTTTAGCAACAAATGAATCCATAGAGTAGTATTGGATTATAATCCAATGTACAAAATAAATATCCATGAATCCATATAAATATAGTTATTGAACAAATAAGGAAATGAAGGAGAAATAAACCTATTTAGATGGAGTCTAAATAATTTATGTAGATACTTTTCCCTGTAGGAGGTGGAGTATAGTTCCTTGACTCTTAAGTGTGGCCTGCAGATTGTGACTTCCTTCCAAAGAGGACAGTATGGCAAGGGAAGAGGGAAAGAGTGAATTTATAGTGGAAAAACTGAAAAACACAACCTCAGCCAGTGATCAAAGTCCATAGCAACCATAGTAAGTCATGTTGATTGTATGTATTCTAATCCTAGTCAAGTTGTAACAAAGTATTAGACAAGTTCCAAAAGAGGAACATTCTACAGTATATCTGACCAGTACTCCTCAAAACTGTCAAGGTCATTAAGAAAAAAGGAAAGTCTGAGAAATTCCCATCACCAAAGAGCTGTAAAAAGACATGGCAACTAATTGTAATGTGGCATCCTGAATGGGATCCTGGATAGACAAGAAACATCAGAAAAAAAACAATGGTCATTTGAATAAAGGATGGGTTAATAATGTATTAATATTGGTTCAATAATTATAACAAAATACCATATGAATATAAATGTTAATAATTTGGGGAATTAGGTGTGGGATATACAGGAACTCACTGTATTACCTTCACAGTTTTTCTGTAAACCTAAAACCTTTCAAGTAAATAAAGCTTTCCCCCCCCCCAAAAAAGCAATATGTTGAGAAAAGACACACAAGAGCATATGCTGTGTGATTCTGTCTACATAAAATTCCTGAACAGGTGAATCTTTACTGATAGAAATAAGAATACTGCAGTTTGGGGTGTGAGTTAGGGATTGGCTGGAAGGAAGCATGGGGGAAATTTCTGAATGATAAAATGGTCCCTATGTTGATTGGAATGGTGTTTACATGGTAAATAAGGAGGAGCCTGACTCCATTTTTTTAAATCTTTGCTTACACCGTTTAAGCCCCCTCACCTCACAAGCTTCATTCTCCTATGCTCCACATCTGGGCAAGCTTATAAGGAAGCTGAGTGATCCCTTTCTCACACAGGCAGGAGATCAAACCATACAAACCTCTGCTGCACCTCTGGAATGTGCACCCTGACCTCATTCCTGACAACAATAAGCCAGTCCAGTCTACCTTCATTGCTCTCTCAAGCCATTTTCAGATCTGCATTTTCATATTGCTAGTTTTCCCAGAAGAACTGTTATGAAAGTAATAAGCCTTTCCATACTCACTTGGTGTGTGTGTGTGTGTGTGTGTGTGTGTGTGTGTGTAGCATTATCAATCCCAACATCCAAATAAAATTTGTGGTAGGGGTCATCTACCTTTAGAAGTGGCCATAATAAGGGACATCTGGGTGGCTCAGTCTGGTGAGCATCCAGCTTTTGATTTCAGCTCAGGTCATGATCTCACAGTTCATTGGACAGAGTCCCACATTGGACTCTGCTCTGAGAGCATGGAGCCTGCTTTGGATTCTCTCTCCTCTCTCTGCCCCTCCCCCACTTATGTGTCTTTCTCTTTCTCTCTCTCAAAATAAACTTAAAAAAGAAAAGAAATCTCTTTTTAAAAAGTGGCCATAATAATAAGTCTGTCAAAAGTCATCATCCTCTACACGAAATCTCTTTTTAAAAAGTGGCCATAATAAGTCTGTCAAAAGTCATCATCCTCTACACTTAAAAATGATTTTATATGTGTACATGTCATATTTGAATTTAAAAAACATTTTGGGGAAAGTAAATATTTTCTCCAATATTTGATTAGTAAAGTGATGTTTATTTAAGTAATTCTTTCCATTTGGTGTTTCATCTGTTAATTGCCAGGATTCTGAAGCTACCCAAATAATGAGCCATACTGATGAAGCTCAAACCAAAAGGAATTTAATGAATACATTATATAAGAGACTCAGTATAAAATGCTATAGATCAAAACACTCATATTATGTAGACTTTTGCTGGTGACAGACAATGAGCTAGATGTTTTAACTCAAGCTAGATAGAAAGGGAAATTCTATTATTGTAGTGAATCTGATATAATGTGTCACTGAAAAAGTAATAACTATCAAGCTTTGATGTGAATAATGGAAATGATCAATTTCTTAAGCTAACCTGAAGTGAGAAAGAACAATTAGGAGAGAGTAGCTATATTCCAAGCAAAAGACAATAGCATCTGGATAAAGGTGGTTGGTGGCACTGAAGAGAATGGCCAAGGATTTTAGAGTATTGGTATTCAGAGGCAGTCTCCTGTGAATGCTGAAAGCCAGACATCTTCTGCTGCTTTCTTCAATTTTAACAGGCATGTGTAATTCAGATTACATTTTGCTAAAACACTCTTACTTCTATATGATTTTTTTAGGAGGCTTCATGCCCAGCATGGACCCCAACACAGGGCTTGAGCTCATTACCCTGAGATCAACACCTGAATTGAGGTCTTAACCAAATAAGCCACCCAGGCAACCCTGGTTATTTCTGCTTTTGATTCTTCCAAAAGCCTTGTGAGTTTTTCTATACTTGGATCTATATTTCTTTTATTTTCTTCTAAGCTAGGTTAACTAAAAACAGGGAAAAACTAAACCTAGTACTTTATAAATATATTTTAAATTATTTCATTATGTGTAACATAGAACATGAAGAAACCATAACAGCTCAGAGTTCATCAATTTCATACTGTCACCCAATGGCTAATGCTCCTCAACAAAAGACCTAATTGGTATTCATCCAGCCTGCAGCTGGATACTTAGAGTGTTGGGAAACTCAAGTCTTGCACATATCCTGTTTCACACTGGGATACATTATATGGTTGGAAAAGTCTTAAGTCTACTCTAAATTTGTTTCACTATTGATTTGATTACAATTCAGCACTTTATAGCAGAATTTTTCCATTTCAGCATACTGTAGGGGCTGTCATGTCACTGTAGTTTTTAGCAGCATCCCTGTCCTCTACCCACTAAATACCAGAAGCACATCCTTACCCTCATTCATAATAATAAAAATGTCCTTAGATATTGCCAACTGTCCTCTGAGGTACAAGATCACCCCAGTTGAGAACCATTGCTCTAGAGTAATCCAGAAGTTTATGTATTAATAATAATGCATTCTCAAAATCCACTCTGCCAACATTGTGACTTTGGGCAAGTTGCCTTCCTTCTCTAAGACTTAATTTCCTTACTTTTAAAGTGGGGCCCAGGCACCTGGTTGGCTCAGTCAGTTAAGCGTCTGATTTTGGCTCAGGTCATAATCTCACGTATGTGGGTTTGAGCCCTGCATAGGGCTCTGTGCTGATAGCCCAGAGCTTGAAGCCTGCTTCAGATTCTGTGTCTCCCACTCTCTCTCTGTCCCTCGCCACCCCTATTCTCTCTCAAAGATGAATAAACATTAAAAAATTTTAAATAATAAATTGGGGCTAAAAATATCCACCTCACAGGGATTTGATGCAGGGAAAGCAGAGGCAAAGTACGTAATACGCTTCCTTGTCCTCGGTAAATGATCAGTAAAAGCTAGTTCTTTTCACAGTCTCAGAGTCCTTGCTGGTTGACAGACTCTGGTATAAAGCTATACATCAAACCACATACAATTAAAGTAAAAATTTGAGCAAAATTTTTTATACACATAGAACTTATACACATAGAAATAATCATTCCTATTTAGGGAGAGTGAGGGTGTACAGTCCTCCTAAGAAATACTCAAAGTGAAAAGGGATTTCAGCCCACAGACATAACTATTACCTTTATGGCATTAAGGGCATTGTCAATGTTGTTGGCATTACTGTGCTGTCTCTGTAATCTATTCTCAGTAAATGTTATGTTTGCAATTAGGCAGAGAGAGAGAGAGAGAAAGAGAGAGAGTACTTTAAAGAAGAATGGGAAGTAAGCATTTCGGCCAATAAAAAAGCCCCCAAAATTTTCAAAGGAAGGGGCATTGCTAGAAATATACCAGAATTAATCATATCAGAATGGCACAGGATATTTCAAAGCAATTAGTTTGCACTATGTATATTCCTACTGTTTATGAAAGAATTTGCTTTCAGAGGTAAAGTTAGACCAAAGAGCAATTTTATAAATTCTTTTCTTCTTTTCTTCAATGTTAGAGTTACCAGGAAACATATACAACATACTCAGTTAAATTTGAATATTACGTAAACAATACATTTTTAGTATAAGTATATCCCAAATGTTGCCTGGAACATATCCATACTTAGAGATTACTCATTGTTTACCTGAAATTCAAATTTAACTGAACTCTTGTTTTTGTTTTGGTGGGGTTTGTTTGATTTTTCTAAATCTAGCAACTCTACTACAATATGCATTACATCCAGCTTAATCCAAGTTCGTATATCTTTACCCTGGGGTACATGTTCCCAGTCTTTCCTCCGAACCTCCCCACTCCAAACTGCACAGAATGATGTTTTGCTCTCCATGGACAGAGGCTAGTGTCAGCACATAGCATCCTTCTAAACAATGTACCTTACACCCGCCTTTACTGCTTTAACACTTCTACTCCAAAACATATAAATAAACACTTCTCCTGGCAGTCAGTACTCCAGCCCATCATCGCTTTTGTGGGATGTCCTTTTTGCCTATGACAAGCTTTCCTTTCTGCATCCTTCCATCTTCTGCCTGCTGTACACCTACTCATATATCAAGTCCAGACTCAAATGCAGTCCCTTTCTGTACAATTCCATTCCTCCAGACAGAGTTAAGAGAGTCTCTCCTCTATGGACTTGTGCTCTTACTTAAGACTGTATTTCCATAGTTCTTTATATTTAAATTATAATTCTATATATTTCCCCATAATAACAACAAATTTGGTATTACTCAGTTGGTAATTAGCTTGTTTTTACAGTGGACAGAAGGTGAGTAACTTTTCAGATTCACACGGAGAAAGGGACACTGCAGGCCATCCCATCTTGGGAAGCAAGCATTGCTGGAGTAAATAGTGGATACCCTACCCTCTAGTGTTCCTTGGGTCCAACTTCTCATGATTCAGTGCAGAGCCCAATGTGGGGCTCACATGTCAGACATGGCCTGAGCTGAAATCAAGGGTCAGAGCCCAGGAAAGCCTTAACACCATAATTTTCTCTCTTCCTTTTTTAAGCTGGAACAGACAAGCACCACCAGTTTCCTTCAAATCACACCTGTGATGGAAAAATATAGGCTTTGTGCAGACTGAGTTCAGGAACTTCACAATAATGTTACCTTATTTTTCGTAAGAGTTGATGTTTGAGGGAGTCCACTTGTCAAGTTAAAGCAGGGTATTCTGTGATATTTTTCCCAAAATATTCGCTTTATTGGACAATGAGTTCTCTAAGTGTGACATCAATGGTTTATTCATCTCTGCAATCTTAGAGCCCAACATAGTGTCAGGCTCATGATAAATAATTCATAGAAGATTCCTGGCATTTTTTGAGTGACTAAATGAAATATAGTCTATCACTTGATTTATCAAAAAAGTAGGAAAATATTTAATCTGTTTTTATTATGAATATACAAATCCACCCAAAATGCCCAAATATGGCATTGTTATCATTACTTATTTTTGACACCATTTATTTCTGGGGTGCCTGGATGGCTCAGTTGGTTAAGCATCTGACCTTTGATTTCAGCTCAAGTCATATCACAATAGAGCCCTGCATGGGTCTCTGTGCTGAGCATGGAGCCTCCTTGGGATTCTCTCCCTTTCTCTCTGCCCCTTCACTACTCACATTCATATTCTCTCTCTCTCTCTCTCTCTCTCCCTCCCCCCAAATAAGTAAACAATTAAAAAAATATATATTTCTAACCTTCATTATACTAGCAAGTAAGCCTTCTTATATAGACCTTGATATGCTATTGCTATATACTAAAAGCATCATACTTGAGAGTGTATATTTGTGATAAAGACACTACAGGTACCCATTAACACATTTTCAGAGGGTTTTTCAAATGTGAACAACCACTAAAGTGCACACTGGCGTTAACTTGTATGCACATAAGCTACTACATTATTTGCCCTGAAGAATTTTAAATAATAATTTAAAAAATAATTTCCAATGTAAACACTACTCCCATATCTCCTATTCAGGGATGGTGGTGTGCATATGTATTCAAATGCATAAATCATGCTAAATAAACTTGTCTACTTGACCACTTGACAGTCAAGTTACCTGTCATTCTAAAAGGACTATGCATCTCAGGATTTTTTTGTAATAGACTCTATTTCAAGGATCTAAATATTTTTTATTGACTAATAGTTATATTTTTGCTAAATGCTTTCTACTCTTCTATTCAATGAAACAATGTCATACAAGTAAATATGATTTACTTTACTTATCTTCTTAAGATTTTTCAAATTAATAAGTTCACTTTTGAAAAATATCTCCTAAGACCATGTTAACCGCTTTATTTCAGAAATGTAACAAGCGACAAACCACCATCCCAAACGCGGGTGCATTATTTCACATCCGTAGATGCTTTGGTTTCACATTTCTTTGACCCTTTCAGCCTTTCCTTCATCATTTCACTCTCTTCTTTTCCTTATTGGCCTAGCCTATCTCCAAAAACTGCATGAAAATGCAAAAAAAGAAAGAAAGAAAAAGAAAAAAGCCTGCCAAAAAGAAAAAAAGTGCTATTTGGCTCTGCTTTTCAGAATGCTGTATATTATATTACAATGACATAGATTATAATAAGAATGAAGCTCTTTTCTCATTATGATGAACATAATGAGAATGATAAATGGATTCAAATAAAATCTACTCAAAATAAACTGCTCAGATTTCTGATACCTCTTTCATTGCTCTATATGGCCCTATTTCATGATATCATTACCCTTTTTGAAATTAAAAGAAAAATAGCTTGCTGATTAAAGAATCTGTCACATACACTTTATATATGTGTACTACAATCTCTCCAAGTCAGGACACATTTCCCTGTCACAGCACTGTTCCTTCATCCAGTACTTAACCTGTGTGCGGTTGAGTTAGGGGAATGGTGAATTTCTAAAGATGACGTGTAATGTAGTGGAATGAGCACCACATAGGGAGTCAGCTGATCTGAATTCTAGTTTCAGCCCTATGTTCACTTTTTATTACCACTGTAATAGATTAACAGGAATTTAATGGCTTAGAAGAACACAAATTTATCTTAAAATTCTGTAGATTACAAATCTGACTCTGGTCTTACTGGGAGAAAAATCAAGATTGGCTTGATTTTTCTACCCTCTAGAGACTGCCAGCATTTGTTGTCTTGTGGTTCCCCTCCTCCAGCCTCAACATCAGTGATTGTGAATCTCTCCGATCATTTTTCCATAGTCACATTCCCTCTGACCCTGAACCCAGCCAGAAAAATCCTTTTAAGGATTCATAAAATAGATAAAGCCCATACAGATCACCTAGTATAATCACCCCATCTCAAGGACCTTAACTTTAATTGCATTTGTAAAGTCCTTTTTTCCATGTAAGGTAACATTTTCACAGCTTCCAGGAGCCAGACATGGACATGGGGAGAGGGGGACACTATTTTGCCCACCACAAGCCTCATTGCTAACAGCTTGTGATCTTAGTAAATCATCTGACCACTTTAACTCTTAGTTTCCTCCTTGGGAAAATGGGGATAATTAATCACTCTGCCAACCAGGATAGCCTTTGTTCATTTTATTCTCTTCACTCTTATTCAGAAGAATTGTCACAAGGACTAAATAAGATAATAAATGTGAAGTTCTTTGTATATTAGAAATCAAGCTGGGGCACCTGGGTGGCTTGGACGGTTAAGCATTTGACTTGTGATCTGGGCCTGCGCTGATAGTGTTAAGCTCTCCGCTGATAGTGTGGAGCCTGCTTGGGATTCTTTCTTCTGTCTCTCTGCCTCTTCCTTGCTCATGGCTTTCTCTCTCTCTCTTTCTCTCTCAAAATAAATAAATAAACTTAAAAAGAATAGAAATCAAGTTATCATTACTCCCAGATTTGTTAAAGCATTTTGCTAAGTAATTCACTAACTTATATATTCAGTAAATAACTATGGAGTGCTATGTACCAAACTTTATTCTATATTTTACAGATAGAGCAGTGAACAGATAGACAAAATGCCTTCTGTCATGCTGTTTAAATGGAAAGATAGGCAAGTCATATAATTGAAAGAACATTGGCTGGCTACTCCAGTTAGGATGAACAAAGACTACATTTCTGAGGACAGAAACTGAAAACTGAATAATGAGCTCAGGAATAAATTCAGACGGGGACTGCAAGTCAGAAGGATATTCCAAGCGTGGAGGAAGGAGCTAAGATGAGCTCAAGTTTCATATGTACCAGGAACAGCTGGGAAGCCATATTACTGAACATAATGAGCAAAGAGAAAGTATAAGGAAGTGAGACAGGAGGTATGGGCAACTAATTGATGAAGTCAAGTAATTAAGCAGTGAGAAATGGGGAGGACTGGAATATATGCTTATGATGAAAAAATCCACTTACATTTCCCTTTTTCAATTTTATTGATTTTAAAAGGTACCCACTAAATTACATGCCTGGAAAGGAATTTACAAGGGTAATATTTCACTATCATCTGAAATCAATTTTTACTGAAGAAAATAAAATTTTATTTTTAGTAGGTAATTGGGCTTCTCTTTCCTACTTTTTAAAAATTTTTTTTTGGGGGGGGCTCCTGGGTGGCTTAGTCAGTTAAGCGTCCGACTTTCGCTTAGGTCATGATCTCGCGGTTCGTGGGTTCGAGCCCCGCGTCGGGCTCTGTGCTGACTGCCAGCTCAGAGCCTGGAGCCTGTTTCAGAGTCTGTCACTCCCTCTCTCTCTGACCCTCTCCCGCTCACGCTGTCTCTCTCTCTCTCTCTCTCTCTCCTAGAAATAAAAAAAACATTAAAACAAAAGTAAAAAAAAATAAATAAAAAATAAAAAAAATTTTTTTTTGGTTTTTGTTTCTGAAGTTTCACTATACAGTGCCTAAAGTGAATTTTTTTCATTCTCCTAAAAATTCAGTATTTTTTCCAATGATTCTCAAATTGAAGATATATAAATATGTATATGTATACATACATATATATACATATATATACACACACACACATTATATCTCTCAACTATTAATCTCTTCAAATATTGGTTCTTCCACCTTCTATTCTACCAATTTAAGAAGATCCTCTTAAAGTAATAATAACTAGCAACTAATAATTAACAGCAAACATGTTTAACGAGCTTACTAAGTGCCAGGCATTCTTTGAAGCCCTTTTTATACATTAATCCATTTAATCCTCACAGCAACCTCATGAGCTTTGTTACTATTATTTCCCTCATTTTATAGATGAGAATACTGTCTAACTAGATATTTAACTTAACACTGAGTTTTTCATTCCAGTGACTATCTTCTTTCATGTTCTCCTTAATCACCAATTTCTAGCTATACCACCTTTTTTCCATTACCATCATACTGTATTTAATGGATGGCCTTTACCAAAAAAGTGTTACTGTTTGTGTGTAGTTTTTAATTTAAATAAATTATGTTTTCCATAGATCTCATAGTTTCATGCTTGTAACAACTCAGTTTCACGCACCTACTCATTATTATGGAGCTGAGATCAACTGCTATTTTTTATATGTAAATCTAGTTTATTGCTTCTGAAGTATACATAATAGTCCATCAAAGGCATATATCATGTTTAACTTATTTTATCAGTTAGAATGGATTAGATTATGCTGCAGTAATTATTCTATTAAGCTTGTTGCAATAAAGATTTCTTTCCCAACATGCTACATGTCCATTACTTTCTCCTTGACCTGTTTCTAATTGAAATGTTGACAGTTGTTGCATTTTGTTGGCTAAAGTAAGTCATGTGCACAAACTTGACTTTACTGGGTATGGTAGAAGTCCTTCCCACTCTATGTAATTATATAACTATATAACCATGTAACAAATTGCATATAACTATACATTATGTTAATACATTAATAATTATTAATTATAGGTAATTTATATATAAATATATAATAATTTCATAGAAANTGCTACTAATAACATATTGATGATATTAATGATGTAAATATATTAAAATATAAAAATGTATTTATATATTTATATAACCAAATAAACATTTATATGTGTGTATATTTTATACAATTTTCAATACAATGAATATAATTTATTCTACACCAATTTATGATGCCACTCCTATTATATACCAAGTTCCTATATCTGCATAGATTTGTTTTTGGGCTCTCTGCTCTGTTCCACTGAAATCTGTATTCCATTAATAGGACCTCAGTTTTTAAATTATGATGACTGTAACTGTCTTAATATCTGGTAAGTCTTATTTTCAAAATCACTTGATATATTTGAGAATATTTACCCTTCCATTTAAAATTTTGAATTAAAATTTTCTACTTGATTAGAATCAAAATTGAATTTAAAGATGAATGGTTAAGATATTTTACATGTTAAATTGTCCCAGTCACAAATATGGTGTTCAGCTGTTCTTTTATGCCCTCTTAGAGGGTTTTTTTTTTCCTGCGTTATAGCTTATATGCATCTCTAAATAGGTTAATTCCTAAACAATATTTTTTTAATTTATCAAATAATACCTTTCTTTCTCTTATTTCAATTCACTATTTTTGATATTGAGAAATGGCATTAATTTTGTGGCATATTGTATTTTACAACTTTCCAAATATTCATATTAGTTTTTACCGATTATTGATTCTATTCTATTTTCTATGAAAAATTATATCATCTGCAAATAATGGCAACTCTAATTCTTTTTTTATGTACATTTTCTCAATTATACTATATACATTTCTCAGAATCTCCAGTATGTGGGTGGACAATTGAAGTGACAGAGGAATCACTGTCTTAGCTTCAAAGGGAATATGTATCTTCAGCATCTTCACCAAATTAAGTTCTAGCTTTAGTTTCCTGAGAGTTCTTTCATCATAAACAAGGGGACAACTTTTTCAAATACTTTTTTGAATCTGGCATTGTCATTTGAATTGTTCTCCTTAAGTATATTAATATGGTAAATTATAATGAAATCCATCACAGGCTTTTCTCCAATGGCTAGTATTTTTCAAATCAGGTTTAGGAACTCTTTCCCACCCTGATTTCTCAGATTTTTTTCTTATTGTTTTTTCCATTGACTTTATGTTTTTGTTTTCCATGTTTTGGTCTTTTTAATTTTTTTAATGTATTATTTTATTTATTTCTGAGAGAGAGAGAGAGACAGCATGAGGAAAGGAGGGTCAGAGAGAGAGGGAGTTACAAAATCCGAAACAGGCTCCAGGCTCTGAGCTGTCAGCACAGAGCCCAATACGGGGCTCAATCCATGAACCGTGAGATCATGACCTGAGCCGAAGTCGGACGCTTAACCGACTGAGCCACGCAGGTGCCCCCGTTTTTTTAAAATTTATTTTAATGTTTTTACTCCATGTTTTGGTCTTGATAGATCTTCTAAGCTGAGCCATCTTCATATACTTATTTGTATAATATTATTTATTTAGCTTAGTTGGTTTGGTCTTGTATTATTTTGTTTAGGATATTTGCAGATATGCTTACGAGTGTAATCATTCTCTTCTTTTTCTCATTTTGTCCTTATTCAATTATATAATGAAGACTATATTAGCCTCATAAAATGATAAATTATAGATAGATAATAAAAATAGATAGATAATAAAAAGATAATATTCCTATTGTTTTATCTTCTAGAACAACTTGTATGATATAAATATTAGCTCCCTAATAACATCTGTGTGTGAAGGGTTCTGGGAGAAAGATACTATAATTTCATCTCCACTGTTACTGTTCTATTTTCTATTTCTTCTTTTGTCCATTATTCCATTTTATTTTTTCATTGTCAATTTCATCTTTCAAATGTACTAATACTTTGCAATATTCCTTCACAATAATTAATCTCCTCACATAGATGTAATATCTTCCCCTTTGTCATTCTTTTTTTTTTAATTTCCTCTTGCCCCTCTCTTTGTTTTTCTCCTCAGTCTTACCACAGGTTTCCAAATCTTTTTAGACTTTTCAAAGAACTGTGCTTGGGTTTTATTAATTTTACCTCTTTTAGTCCTTATTTTTTTACTCTCGTCCTTAACTTTACTATTTCTTTCTTTCCTGATTCTTTGTGTTTACTCTATTCCAATTTTCTAGCTCACCAATTTTGTTGCTCACTTATTTTAAATCATTGCTGTTTCCTCATAAACATAGTCAAAGCTTTAAATTTTTTTTTTTATCAAGTACTGCTTCACATTCATCTCACAAATTTCCACATGTGGTGTTTTTCTTGTCATTGAATTCTAAGTATTTCATCATTTTATCTTCATGGCTTCCTTTTTAGCCAGATGAGAATTTCATAGTTTGTTTTGTCTTAAAGTTTCAAGACATATGGGATTTTAAGCTATTTTTTGCTCACTGATTTCTAATTCTAATGTATTGTTGTCTTGTTACCAGAAAATACAGTCTGTACCATACTCATTTTTTTCAATGTATGAGGCTTTCTTTGTAATCTAGTATAATAGATGCTGTGATGCTCTGATAAATTGGGTTCTTCAGGGCTGACTCACATATTCCCCAGCTGCTGAGAATATCTGCCACCTATGACTCTCACTGGAAGTCACCTTAAGATTCAAGGAAATGCCTCCCTCAAAGTTATAACCCTTCCCTGGAGCAGCTTGCAGCCAGTGGCATATGAAGTCCCCTTATCTCAGTTTTAAAAAACTCTGAAGGTCCTTCCCATCCCAGAGCTTCTGTGAGGGTTGGTTAAGTTTCACTTGCAACTTCACTGTGGGTCAGCTTCCCAATCTGCCTAACCCTGCCACTGTCACCTATGTACGGCCAAGTCCCAAACATTCTGCGTACAACTCTCCACCTCAGCTGCTGTTTCCGGGGAACCCATCTCAGACATCGTGTAAATTTAATGTTTGTGACAGTGGCAGGTATGTTAAAGAGAATGAGTATTCTATATTTATTGGTATAAAACTCTATAGGCATATTTTATATTGAGATACTTAATTTTTATCTTTTGTCATCTCGGTTTCATTTTTTGAGGAGTTGCTTAAAATCTTTCAACTACAATGGATATTTTAGTTATCTATATCTTTCCATTAGTACCTAGATTAGAACTTTGTGTATTTTGACACTGTATTGTTAATTGCATATATGTTCAGGAGATTTAGATACTCTTTTTTGTTTTTTAATATATTTTTTTAAATGTTTTATTTATTTCTAGGAGAGAGAGAGAGACAGCGTGAGCAGGGGAGGGTCAGAGAGAGAGGGAGACACAGACTCTGAAATAGGCTCCAGGCTCTGAGCTGGCAGTCAGCACAGAGCCCGACGCGGGGCTCGAACCCATGAACCGCGAGATCATGACCCAAGCGAAAGTCGGACGCTTAACCGACTAAGCCACCCAGGCGCCCCCAGGAGATTTAGATACTCTTGATCATTATCAGTATAGAATGATTTTCACAGACTCTTGGCCTTTTTTGCCTCCGGTTTGTTGAGTTTTTCTTTGGTCTGACTTTATACCAAACTTTCATTTAGCTACTATTTGCCTGTTCTGCCTTTTTCCTTTTATTTAAATTTTTTTTTTCATGTTTTATTTATTTTTGAGAGAGAGATAGAGACAGCATGAACAGGGGAGGGTCAGAGAGAGAGAGGGAGACACAGAATCTGAAGACAGGCCCTGGGCTCTGAGCTGGCTGTCAGCCCAGAGCTCTACGTGGGGTCCAAACCCACAAACCATGAGATCAGGACCTGAGCTGAAGTTGGACGCTTAACCAACTGAGCCACCCAGACGCCCCTCTTTTTATTTTCTGTCATTCTGTGTACAATTGCTCTAAATGTGAGAGAAGGTAACAGATCACAGACATGATCACCAGTTAAACAGGTCTGCCCTACTCTGAGAGAAAAGAATGGCTCAGAATGGAAAAGAGCCAGGGATTGCTATCTACTTTCCCTCCTCCAAGAATGTCAATGGCATGTGCCTGCTTTGCCCTGAGTAGACCAATTCTTTCCCTGTTACTGTAGTGGACCAGGAAGGACAGAGCCTCACCACCCATGGCCTATAGAGTAGTAGCCATCCTGTGGTGAGCAGCCAATAGGAATGAAACTGTTCATACTGTACATTTTTGAGACAGCACACTAGTAGTTTAGTTAATATTTACACCCGGATAACCAAGAGGACTAACCTGGAAAATTGGCATGTATGGTCACTCTAATTCTTCCCTCACCTCCCACCTCCATCCTATAGGCTACATAACTAGAAAAATGTTACTGAGAGAGAAATCCAAACAGATGGGACCAAAAAAAGTCTAAACTTCCATTCACGACTGAACAATGCCAAACCTACGTATACAGAACTCAATATATTGAAAGAAAAACTAATAAAACACAATGCATATCTAGATATATCCCAGAAAAACTTTGAACTAGATGAATAAGGAAAAAAATCCACTAAGTATCTATGAGGAAAAAAAGTTAATCTACAAAAAAACAAAAACGATGCCTTCCTCAGATCCCATCTTAAGATGTTTAATGTCAGAAAACAATGAAGTGATTTACAGAGACTATGGGAAGGGAAATGATATAATCTTTAGAGAATACAGTCAGCCAATTTATCTCTTACACATTAATAACAGAAAAAAAGGACATTCTCAAATATAAAAGAACTAAGAATGTGTCACTCACTTAGCTTGGGCAAACAGGAAGGCAAAGTAGGAAAGCAAGAATGAAAAATTCAGAGTTAAAAAACCCTGGAGGATATTCCCATGGGACTTTAGAGAGCCATAATATCTAAGTCATCAGCATAGTGCCAACGTCAGTGAGTACTACACAGGTTAAGCCTGACACAGCATTGAACCCACAAGAAGTACTTAGAATTCTTTCAAAAATGACACTAAAATGAAGCTTAAAAGTAAACATTCTCATTTTAGGGGCACTAAGTAGCTCAGTCACTTAAGCATCTGACACTAGATTTTGGTGCAGGTCATGATCTCATGGGTCATGGGCACTGGGCTCCACACTGACAGCATGGAGCCTACTTTGGGTTCTCCTTCTTTCTCTCTCTCTCTCTCTGCCCCTCTCCCACTCTCTCTCTTTCTCCTTCTCTCTCTCTCTAAAAGTAAATAAACTTAAGAAAAGATTCTCATTTTAAATTATTACCTTGTTCCATGGGAATAATGCTGTGACACTGCACAAAAAATTCCCCATAAAAGCCATTTTCTCAGGCAAGTTTACCAACAGATTCAAAAGTCCACTAAATATGATTATAGCTTCTTTATTGAAGAACTTAAGTCAAAAAGTCCTACCAAGAAATATGCCAGAATGTTGATATGACTTCCCTTAGTTATTTGGACAAACTTGACATTTTTCTTCATGATACTATTCTGTAGCTTAATATAATAGTGAACAATAGTACAGTACTTTGTAAATGAGAAAATAAACTTTATATGAAGAAAAACCAAATGCCCAAATCCAGATTTCCCAGAAAAGCATGAATTATTAGTTATAAGCTTAGATCGTTGTGCCCCTCAACCTCTTGCTTTTATCTAGTGAAAAGGCAAGAATTTCCAGGAAATAGAATATATACAACAGAATATACAAAGTAGAAGGGAACTTTGAGAGCAGTGGTTCAAAACCAGGAGCAATTATGACCTCAGGAACATATACAATGCCTGGAAATATTCCTGGTTGTCCCACAAGAGAGAATTACAAGTGATGAGATAAAAATGCAGTGTTTTTTACCCTACAAACAGAGAGGTGGTTGAGGTGAGGCTCTGTGTTGTTCACATGGACGGTTTGCATCTCTTCCTAGGGCAAGGGCCCGTGAGGTCCCCAAGCTGGCAGATGCACGCTTTTCCTGGCCCCTGAAGTCCATCATGGTGGTTGTTCCTGCTTAAACTTCTGAAAGATGTTTAAGATGCCCATCCTCAATAGTTAATGAGAAACTTAAAAAGTGTGAAGATTTTTTAAAGTCTCTACCAGATGGTTTTTAATAATATGATCACTTAGTCCTTGAGAAGACTGAATTCTATCTGTAGTCTGCCAGGTCATCGGCCCTAAAAGTTTATAGTTTCATTAATTTTCTTTATGTGCATATAGATAAGGCTCAAGCTTCACCCTCTACTTGTTTTTTATAAGCACATTTTGTCAGGCCATTAGATACAGGCAGATATCACTGGGTTGAAGTTATTTTGGGCCAAAGTAGTATTTGAATTTTAATTTTCTTAGCATTAATGTCAAACAATTATACATAGCCTTTCAATGGGAGCTGTCAATTTTGAGTCATGTTGCATTTACTCAGGGATTATCACATCTTAGACACGGAAGCAACTTGTGTGAATGTGGAGGTACCAATTTAAAGAGGCTTTAAGAAGAAAATAAACTAATATGATCAAGAGAAAGCCCTGGGCATATTCAGGGAAATAATGCCAAGTCCGAACAAAGGTAAAGCAAGAAATAGGAGATGTAGCAATGAAGTGAGATCAGATGTTTCAAGAGCAGGACAAAGCTAAATTCAGGCCTAAAACCATGAATTGGTTAAGAATTCTTCTTTTTTTCTTTTTTTGTTTTTTTAAACATTGATTATTTATTTTGGGAGGGAGAGAGAGAGCATGCAAGCAGTGTAGGAACAAAGAGAGAATCTCAAGCAGGCTCCATGCTGACAGTGTGGAGCCCGACACAGGGCTCCATCTCCTGAACCGTGAGATCATGACCTGTGCTGAAATCAAGAGTTGGCCACTTAACCAACTGAGCTACCTGGGTGCCCCATCTTCTGTTTTCTTTTTTCCTTTTTTTTTTTTTTTTTTTTTGCAGTTTTTAAAAAATTTTACCTTAATGTTTATTTATCTTTGAGAGCAAGAGAGGAGAGACAGAGTGCAAGTGGGGGAGGTACAGAGAGAGGGAGACACTGAATCTGAAGCAGGCTCCAGGCTCTGAGCTGTCAGCACAGAGACAGAGGCAGGGCTTGAATTCATGAACAGCCAGATCATGACCTGAGCCGAAGTGAGATGTTTAACTGACTGAGCCACACAGGCCTGTTTTCTTTTTATCTTGCTTTTTCTGTCACTGGAGGGGAATAAGGAATTTTCCTGAAGGGGCTGTACAGAGCTCCATAATTAGGATTCAGTTTATTTATTTATTTATTCTTAGAGAGAGAGAGAGAGAGAAAGAGACAGAGACAGAGAGAGAACGGGGGAGGTGCAGAGAGAGAGGGAGAGAGAGAGAATCCCAAACAGGCTCTGCATGGCCAGCACAGAACCTGCTGTGGGGCTCAAACCCATGAACTGTGAGATCATGACGTGAGGCAAAACCAAAAGTTGGATGCCTAACTGACTGAGCCACCAAGGCACCCCATGGATTCAGTTTATTTTTAACAAAAATTGTGAATGCCAAAGTTTGAGAAGGGCTTTGATCTCTTTGGTCCAAGATCCAAAATAAGGAAGCTCAGGGACCTGCACTACTTCCCAGACTCTATAAGGGAGTAGAGATTACAGTGAATGATGTCAGAATGGAGCTAGTGTGACACAAACATAGCTTCTAAGAGAATAAGCCAACATGACTCCTTTATATTCAAGTAACTCAGCTGCTTTGAATCCAAGCCTGGGTCAGTATAAAGGTCAAATTTGAGAGGGTGGATAAAAATACCAGGATGGCCAGCTCAAGTTGCAAAATTTCAAGAGTTTACCATGTAAAAGGAATAGGGAGATGAGAGTGTCATAGTAGAAAGCATGTATGTTTTGGAGCAGAATAGATCTGGGATTCAACTCTTGCATTTTTCCCCTAATCATTTCTTACTCCTCCTTTATCTCCATAGGTCTCATCTGTGTCATGGAGATAATAATGCAAATCTTGCCAATCCTCATGTCAACTAGATGCTGAGTAGAGTAACTGGCCCAATAGATCAGTTATTTTCTTCTTATTATTAATACTTATTATATCCTATCTCATGCTTACGGTTCATAGAGTTAGCTTCCAATCACATATGCCTTGCCATATGCTTTTCACTATGTGTCCTGAGCGTTTTCCTAAACTGATACTGACCACAATGCTTATTCCCATGCTTTCCTAGCACTCTACGGCTTGATGCCTATTCTAGTACCCTTTCGATACTCAATTCATTCTTTCCCTTAGCCGTGCTTTAATAATCCTCCTTGGCTCTGTGTATTTCCAGGCAACAATAAAGCTGATGACCTTCCCAGCTTGACCTTGGCCCCAAAGCTACAGTAATCATACATCCTACTATATCTAAAACAGTTTGCATTGATGTGTTTGACTTCCCATCCAGGTTAGCTTTTGTTTCATGTTTGTCATCTTGTATGAAGTTCCATTATCACTAACTGTATGAGAAAACGCTGGAATGGATTTGGCAGACTTCCCTCCATGTCCTGCTTCCAATTTCTCCCGTGGTTTCTCCCAGTGGTGAATGAGCCACATGGGTAATTAACAGAATACTCACTATAATAGGAAGATAAATTTGAAATATGACTAGTGATAATCTCTCCATGGCTTCACGATCTTTCTCAGGAACTCCATTTCAAGGAGAGCCATTCATAAAACAAAGGGACCTCAGACTCAAGAAGCCAGGGAAAGTTAACTGCTCTGGTTTGAGGTACTAGTGGACAATTGATTCTGTGATACCTCTCAGCTACTGCACACATTAGCCACTCTTACTGTGCCACAGCATGCGAAGTGTAAAAATTCATCAGACCACTAGTTAGTGGGGTTAGTGCGAATCAAAAGATATGCACAAATATAATTCTATATTGGGAAATTCTCTAAGAGTATTTTAATATAGCTTGACTTTCGGAGAGTCTTTTAATGGAGCTCTACTTTCGATTAAATATACTTATATTCTGTACCAAATTGGAATGAACCTAAGGCGGCTTACTGTGCTAAACATTTAATTTTTATTAAACTTACAAAAAACAATCATAAATAGAGAAAACTAATTCTATGCCTTTGTCTTGTAAAAACATGTAAGGTGAAATATGAATAAAGACACAAAGACAGTACAGTGAAAATATTTGGGTAGAACTACTTATACATTTCAATATGAAACAAAACTTGAATTGAGAATATACTTCATCTAGAATAATTTTCTCTGAGCCTACCAAGTACCTCTGTACATGGGAGAGATTTGTTCAATTAAAAACATGACCCACCAGAGAAAAGTCAATTGAAGATGTCAGCACTTTCAAATTTATTAACCAGAAGATTGTAGGCAATGTTATCAAAGCTTTAATAAGACTATATTAAAATCCATTTTTCAGAAAAATATCAGTGACAACAATCCTAAAGATAGGTATAGCCAAGACACTGATTAAAATATGTGAAAATATGGGGCGCCTAGGCTCAGTCAGTTAAGTGTCCAACTTTCGCTCAGGTCATGATCTCATGGCTCATGAGTTCAAGCCTCGTGTCAGGCTCTGTGCTGAGAGCTAGCTCAGAGCCTGGAGCCTGTCTTCAGATTCTGTGTCTCCCTCTCTCTCTGACCCTCCCCTGCTCATGCTCTCTCCCTCTCTCTCTCTCTTTCTCTCTCTCAGAAATAAATAAAAGATAAAAAAATTTATAAAAGGTATGTGAAAATATACTAAAAATAATTGTTATGTTTATCTTAATTTTTAGAGCATCAACATAATGAAGGGGGTGATATTGATTTATTTGCTTTAACTTTCAGGAATATCTGTTATTTTTATTTCTTTAATTTATTTTTGAAAATAGTTTTAAGCATACTAAGAACAATTTGGCAGTAATAAATAGTTTTAAAATATCTAATTAGTTTTTTTAATTTTTTAAACGTTTATTTATTTTTGGACAGAGACAGAGTGTGAGTGTGGGAAGGGCAGTGAGAGAGGGAGACACAGAATCTAGAGCAGCTATAGGCTCTAAGCTGTCAGCACAGGGCCCAACGTGGGTCTTGAACCCACAAACTATGAGATCATGACCTGAGTCAAAGTCAGGTGCTTAACCAACCGAGCCACCCAGGTGTCCCTAAAATATCTAATTAGTTTTAGCGCATTCTTACATTCTCAGAAATGTCTTTCTTTTTGGCCAATATATAGTTAATTTGCCTACGATGACTCTGTTTAGATCACTCTCTCTTCCCATCAATTAGGTTCATCTAATAGACAAACAAAACAAAACATCTATATATAAGGACCTTACAAAGACGGGGAGACGGAAGGGCAGCAGAAGGGGAGAAGGAAGGAGAGGGAAGGGAAAGAGGGGAGAGGAAGAATAAGGAGGGAGAAGACTTCATCCTCTGGGGGAAAAAGTGCCAAGTTTACTGAGGTCTGTTACACCATTGCAAATTTTCCATTTGATCATTTCTCTTTAAATTTTTTTTAAAGCGAGATATAATTTATAAATAGTACAATGCAAAAACCTGCTCTACATCCTGCCCTTGTACTGTTCTATAAATTTTATTTTTATATGCACCAAATGGCTACTACCCAGATCAAGATTTATACCATGTCCATCTTCTTTTTTTTTTTTTTTTAAATGTTTTATTTATTTCTAGGAGAGAGAGAGTATGAGCAGGGGAGGGTCAGAGAGAGAAGGAGGCATAGAATCTGAAACAGGCTCCGGGCTCTGAGCTGGCAGTCAGCACAGAGCCCGACGCGGGGCTCGAACCCACAAACTGCGAGATCATGACCTGAGCGAAAGTCGGACGCTTAACCGACTAAGCCACCGAGGCGCCCCTATACCATGTCCATCTTCTTAAGTTCCCTCCTACCTACCGTCCTCAATATGGCTACTACTAAATCATCCAGAAGTAGTCACTATGCTAATTTCTATCACTGTAGATTAATTTTGCCTGTTCTTGAAATTCAAAAAACATAACCATATAGTATGGACTCTTGTGTATGACTTATTTTGTTCAAAATCATTTCTGATATTTGCCCACATTGTGATTTTTTCTTTTTTATTACTTCATAGTAATGTGTCCTCACTATCCATTCATTCTCTTGTTGCTAATTATGCAGGCTGTTTTCATCTTAGGGTTGTTACAATTAAAGGTACTGTGTACATTTTGTTCAAGTCTTTTTAAGAACACATCAGCTTTTTACTTTTTATCTAGGAGTGGCATGGCTAGGTTATTAGGTGAGTGTACATTTAACTGTATTAGAAAGGACAGAGAAGGACAAATATCATATGTTTGCACGTATAGGAGGATTAGGAGGAACTTGACGGAGGAACAAGGGGGAGAAGAAGGGCGGAAATGGTGGGGGAAAGGAAGAGAAGCAAACCATGAGAGACTCTTGAATGCTGACAAAAACTGAGGACTGATGGATGTGGGGGGGAGGGGGGATGGGCATGGAGGAGGACACTTGTGGGGATGAGCACTGAGTGTTATGTGGAAACTAATTTGACAATAAACTATTAAAAAAAAAAGAAAGTTTTCCAAAATATTGAGCTATTTCACAGCTTCAAGAGCAATACATGAGAGTTTCACTTGCCCCAGCATTTGGTATCATTAGCTTTTGGGTTTTGTTTTGCTTTTAATTTTTAGCCATTCATGGGGTACCTGGGTGGCTCAGTCAGTTAAATATCCGACGTTGGCTCAGGTCACGAACTCTCGGTTTGTGAGTCTGAACCTCACGTTGGGCTGTGCTGACAGCTCAGGAACTAGAGCCTGCTTTGGATCCTGTGTCTCCCTCTCTCTCTGCTCCTCCCTCTGTCTCTGTCTCTGTCTCTCTCAAAAATAAACACTGAAAATATTTTAATTTTTAGCCATTCTGATGGAAGTGCAATGATATTGTGGTTTTAATTTGCACTTTCTTGTGGGTAATGGTATCAACCATTTTCTTCACATGCTTATGGTCCATTTGGGTATGTTCTTTTTAAAGTGTCTATTCAAGTCTTCTGCTATCGGGTATAGGGATGGTGTCTTTTTCTTATTGATCCATAAGAATTGTTTATTTCTTAAGGATATGAGAGCTTTGTCAGATACATTTATTGCGAATTATATTATGAATATTTCTTTCTCATGTATAGCTTGTCTTCTCCCTCTTTTACTGTGGTTTGTGATGAGTAGTTTTTAATTTTGACAAAGTCCAATTTAACATTTCTTTTTTTGTTGTTGTTTTTGCTTAATGCTTAATGTCTTCACCTTCAGTAAGGTCACAAAGACATCCTCTGAAGTTTTCCTGCAATGTTTCATAACCACAATCCAATGTTTTCCTCCAGCCCTCACAGTTAGATCTACGATCTAGCTCATATTAACTTTTGTATACAGTGTGAGGTAGGTGTCAACGTTCATTTCTTTTTCCATTGGACATCTAGTAGTTTGAATGCCATTTATTGAAAACATCTTCCTTTCTTTCCATTGAATTTCACGAATATTTCATTGCCAAAATAGTTTTTCTTTACACCAAACAGAGAAAGTAAATCACTTTGTTAAAACAGTCTGCAATTCACCTCAAAAGGTCCTTCACAGAGCACAGAGAAGAAAACATTAAGATCACCTTAGGGATATAAACAAACTGGATCTCGTATTAGCTTTTGCAATCAAGGCCAGCTTCATGAGGTGCCTGGCTGGCTCAGGCGGTACGGCATGCAAGTCTTGATCTTGGGGTTAGTCTGAGCCCCACATTCGAGCTGTGCATCGGGCTCTGTGCTGACAGCTAGCTCAGAGCCTGGAGCCTATCTTTAGATTCTGTATCTCCCTCTCTCTCTGACCCTCCCCTGCTCATGCTGTCTTTCCTTCTTTCCTTCTCTCTTTCTCTCTCTCAAAAATAAATAGAAAACATTTTAAAAATTAACATTTAAAAAAAATGCCAGCTTCATGGCTCCTTCCCTTGTTTGTTTGTAACCACTTCCTGTTCACACCAGGGCAAGGAATGCCCAACTGCTATTTTAATTATGTGGATTCCCTGGCCAAAACACTTATTTCCAGATATAGCTGGTAACTTTGTTTCTAAATGGCCTTGACTTGAAAATTTTCTCTGTTTCTGGAGTGGCACACGCCCACTTTAGCTGCAGTAGTGTGTGCTAGGAAAAGTTGTGTGTTTTCTTTTCTTTTTTTTTTTAATGTGTATTTATTTTTGAGAGAGAGAGAGAGAGGGAGAGAAAGAGAGACACACAGACAGACAGAGCATGAGCGACGGAGGGGCAGAGAGAGGGGGAGACGAGATGGAGAATCTGAAGCAGGCTCCAGGCTCGGAGCT
Source organism: Crocuta crocuta (assembly GCF_008692635.1). NCBI lineage: Eukaryota > Metazoa > Chordata > Mammalia > Carnivora > Hyaenidae > Crocuta > Crocuta crocuta. The sequence goes on along the minus strand of NW_027530617.1, from coordinate 1,570,958 downwards.
GTCAGCACAGAGCCCAGCACCGCTAGAGGCGCAAACCCTGGAGCAATGAGATCTTGACCTGAGCCAAAGTCAGACACTTAACCATCTGAGCCACCTGGGTGCCTCTGCAAAAGTTCTAATTTGGAAACTGGGCAGAAGTCCTTCCCCTGATTGGCACTTTGGGTGACCTTGGGCATGTCACTATCCATTTTCGTTCTTCCCTGTTCTTAGAGTCCCCATCTATCAAATGAAGATGTTCAACAGTTGATTTAAAAACCATGGGTTCTGACATTCTGAGACTCAGAGAGGGCTCGGCTCTGATTAACTGCCATGGTCTCATCATCCATTAGTGTGTTCATAGGAGAGAAAAGAGTGAAGTTTTCCCCACTACTTCCTTCATTCAACTACCCAACCTAATTAACTCCAATTAAAATTTGTAGTTTTAATTAGTTTGATAGATTTTTTTTAAATCCTCATAAATGTAAATCTTTGCCCTCCCTTTCTCAGGCTTGGCAAATGTCATGCTCCTTTTAATATGAGTTCCTTTTACCAATTCATTACCCACTTTTGATTCATTAGCCTTTGTTCCTGTTTACGGTCTTTTTTTTCCCCTTTTTCTCCTTGTAGTGATAACATATTACTTAAATAAAATTTTAGAAAGAGAGTCACAAAGATTTTAAATTGCCTGGAAACCATTTCATTCATGGGAGAATTGAGTATTGTTAAAGGATTTTGAGCCCAGTTGATACATGCCCGTGAAGAGCCAAAAATTAAGTCCTCCATTAAGAGCAACCTCGGGCTGCACGTAGCCCCAGGCCCAGTCCCAAGAAAAGCCTCAGATTGTTCAAGGCTAAAGCCATCCTCAGACCGCCCTCAGTTCAGCTAATTAAAAAGGAAAAAGAAACATTCCTATGGTCTGAGTCAAGGCTGGGAACTGCAGATACAAACTAGCCAATTTCTCACCGCTTGTCTGAACCCCACGTGGGCCCTTTGAACTCACTTCACAATTGGTCATTTTCAAAGGATTCTCAAAAGTCATGATTAGGTCCCACCAAAAGGAATGAACACCTCACAGATACTGAATGGTCAAAGCTGTAATTGTAATTGGTGCTTATGTGGTGATGCTACATGTACTGTAACACCCCCATCCCTTACTCCTTAAAAACCCTGTTCGCTATTGTTCGTTGCTTCACCTTGCTGCCATGACACCGGGAGGCTGGTGAGCCCCTGCTCGAGCTTATAATAAAGACCCTTTTGTACTTGCATCGGTGCCAGCTCCTTGGAGGTCTCTGGGACTCGCGATTCGGGCACAACACCAGCATCCCAGACATGTTGTAAAATGTCCCAGCCTGTATATCACACATCACTCTCCGGCGACCAGCTAAAGCTGACACCTAAATCATAAGGTCTGAGGAAACTCCTCACACCTAAATATATTTCCCATGGAAGCACATGTTTACTGATGCTTGTTTTTGTACATTTCATGTTTGTTTATTTCCACTTTCTTGTACTTACAGCAAAATAAGTTTATTAGGACTTTAAGTTTCATGAGGAAGAGGGTTTTTGTCTGCTTTTTAAACTTGTGTTCCCAGTATCTGAAACAATGTCAACACGTACTAGATGCCTAATATATACCTGTTGAACGAATTAACAAACTTATAAAACCTTAATGAGTGAACACATTAAAGAAATTAACTGAATTGTACTGTGTAATTTGTTATTTTATGCCAAAAGTCTTAACTCCTAATTTTTAAAAAAATGTTTACTTATTCTTGAGGGAAAGAGAGACACAGAGTGTGAGTGGGGGAGGGGCAGAGACACAGAATCTGAAGCAGGCTCCAAACTTTGAGCTGTCAGCACAGAGCCTGACTTGGGGCACGAACTCATGAGCTGTGAAATCATGACCTGAGCTGAAGTAGGATGCTTAACCAATTGAACTGCCCAGGTGCCCTTAAAAGTCTTAACTTCTGTCATTAAGGATTTATTGTGAAATACCTTGAGCCCTTATGATGTATCAGCTAGTACTTTAAAGGTCTGGATAGGCATTTCTTCACCCACTGCTCAAAACAGTGTTATGAGGGAGTTGAGTATTATTATTTTCATTTTTAAATTATTAAGTTCAGGCTTAGAAAGGATAGATAACTTACTGAAGGTATCAGGGTAAATAACTGGCAGAATGAAACTTATGACTCAATTACCAAAAAAAAACACTTTTCAGAAAAATTCAGACGTCAGGAAAAGAGAAAAAGAAATTAGACCACCATAACACAGTTACTATGAGAATTGTATCATAATTCAGCCTAACTTTTCTTCTTATGTATTTCTGCTTCTTATAATGATATCAGAAGNAGTCGGACGCTTAACCGACTAAGCCACCCAGGCGCCCCTTTAAAAATTATATTCTAACTCTTAGACTTGGTGGTACCTTGTCTNAACTTTTCTTCTTATGTATTTCTGCTTCTTATAATGATATCAGAAGATAAATCTTTAAAAATTATATTCTAACTCTTAGACTTGGTGGTACCTTGTCATTATATCTATCGTTTTAATGGTTGCATCTGCTATTAATTAGCTATCTGTCAGAGCTCTCTAGAGTGATGCTACCTTGGGGAATAATTGCTTCTCCTGCCAGGCTAAAATCATTCTCACATAAAAGGCAATAATAATAATTATGCTATAAGGTACTATTATTGCTGTTCTAACTATTACTAGTAGCAATATCTAATATACTGGAGGTGTACCATGAACCAGACATTGTGCTAAGCGTTTTAGACTCAGTGCCTTACAAAATAAGCTTTTTTTTTTTCTTCTTAACTAGGATCCATGCCCAACATGGGGCTTGAGCTTAAGAGTCCGTGAGCCAGCCAGTAAGCTTTCATGATTACATTATTCCTTATAAACAAATCATGCCTTTACCAATTAGTGTGAATTTGTCCGTTCTTTCTCACAGGGAAAACTTGGAAAGAAAAAGATAAAAATGGAGGTTGGGGGATAAAACAGAGACCCTAGATAGAACAGTTAGAAGGACAAAATAGCCTGTCTCCATTTTGCTGAGACACATGGTTGACAAGTTCCTTCTTGTGAAGAACTAAGTTAGACAGAAGCTCATCTATAAATTTCATTTGCCCAACCTTCAAACCACTACAGTTTTGTCCTTTTCCATCCCTTCCATCCACGCTACCATCACCCTACTTCACTCTTTTCCTCCCCATCAAACAGACATTCACAACAGACGTTTACAACAGACTGTCTTTCTGGCTCATCCAAGCATATGCCACATGGGACCCTGGACGGTGGCTCGGCTTTATTGAATAACTACCCCAGATTGCCCCCAAAAGCTCCCTACTGACTACTGCCCTAGGGAACCACTCCTAAACACCTTTCTTCTCCACAGAAGGACAGGGTTCACATCTATTCCTCTTCCTGGATTATCACAAAAGAAAGTCATGTCGCAGACTCTTCACCAAGCATGTTTTCCAAATTCTCAGTGTATGCCTACGCACCACCGTGTTTCAGGTCCTACACTGTTCTTCCAAATAAGATAAAGGAGTAATAATCCACAGTACCATGTTCTCGCTCACATCTTATACCACTCTTTCCAATCCCCACATATGCTCAGACTTTGCTCAAAGGAGGAACTATTGTCTATTGTCACCAGCCACAGGCTCGGGGAGGCTAAGGCAACAGGGGAGGGGGAGAGCTGGCATTTCGTCAGTGCCGAAGTCCCTTGAGTGGCAAGGATGATGAGTCAGCCAGCACTATCAGTTTATTTATGAAAACCTAGGCTTAACGAGGTCTAAGCTCACACAAATGCCTCACTCTCACGACATTACAAATTGGAATCCCAGGCAGTGGAACAACAGAGCCCTACTTAATCGCCATTCTTAATTATACATGTCTGCCCTACCTCCTTGCCTCTGGAATCCTCCTTTTCCATGCTTGTTTTTCTTGGCACCCTGTTTCCAGCCATGATCTCAGCCATTTTGTGATTATAATCCTGGTTTTCCACTCTGGCAATGCACTTGACTTCACTTGGCCCATGGACCTGCTCACTGTGGCACTGATCACGAGCAGAGATCTTGATTTTTCCAGCCCTGAGGACCTCCAAAACAAACAAACTATACATACACCCACTCCCTAATGTACAATAACCTAGATTGTTTTAGACTCCCTTGGGAAAACCAAACCAGGCTTTAAGGAGATTCCTGTTAATATTTTTTAATGTTTTTTAATTTATTTTTGAGAGAGAGAGAGACAGCATCAGCAGGGGAGGGTCAGATAAAAAGGGGGACACAGAATCCAAAGACAGACTCCAGGGTCTGAGCTGTCATCACAGAGCCCGATGCAGGGCTCGAACCCACGAACCATGAGATCATGACCTGAGCCGAAGTCAGACATTCAACCGACGGAGCCACCCAGGCGCCCCATCCCGTTAATATTAAATAGTATTATGTAAAAGCAGTCAAAGAGGAGCTGACTCTTAATTCTTACATGCTGCCTGAGCATCCTCTGTCATTAGTCATTTCATGCTTCATCTCAAATTCCAAGGAGTTTCTCCCCTTCTTCTAGGATGTTCTGATCACTGACTTACCAGCCTTATTTCCTCATTCATTATAGTTTTGTTCCATACATTTCTCCAAACTGCTTCCTGTACATTGGAAGACAGACTGTGTCTTTCCTTGTATTCACTGGTAAATGTTGGCTAAAAACCAAAATGGCTATTAAAATATATCCAACTCATCACTTTCAATTTTTAGCACTTTCATCATTTTAATCCCAGTCTCAAATATTTATTAAACATCCCAAATAAGATGGTGAATACTTGTAAGAACATTTATTGAGAATTTACTATATGCTAGACACCAATGTCAAAGCTTTCCATGTATTAACACATACACTACTCACAACAGCCCCATGACATAAGGTACTTCCATTATCACCACTTTACTAATAAGGACAATAAAGGATAGGTTCTCAAAGCTATTAAGTGAAATAGTTAAGGTCTAAACTCAGTCCATTTTCAAAACCTAGACAATAAACCATCATGCTATAGCTACCTTTCTATCTTTAGCCCACACTTAAAGGAGGACAGATCTTTTTTTAATGTTGCTACATGCTGTCATCACAAGACAGTTGAATTAAATATCAAATTAAATATAAAACTGAAAGGTATATGATCAATCATCAAGTCTAGCTCCCCTCATTTTCCAAACAAAATAAAATGATATATAGAGAGATCATAGATTTTCCCAAAGTCACGGAGATTATCTGGAATTTGAACCCTGATTTCCTAACTCTGGTGTTTATTTCACACCATCACAAGAGAATAAAATGTACCCAATCTTTTAAGACAGTCTATCTTTTGATTTTGCTGATTTTGATTCTCTGGTGTTTTTGATCATCAGATCATTTCATCAGCACAAAATCCCCTGACCTACCAACCCCTTCACTCCTTTTTACTTCAGCCAAGTTAAAAAAAAACCAAGTTAAAAAAAAAATCATCCTAGGATAATTAGAAGAATACCATTTTTGTAGCAAATCAAAGAAAGAAAATAAGTAAATTAAACTTTTTAAAAAAAATTTTTTTAATGTTTATTTTTGAGAGAGACANATCAAGTCTAGCTCCCCTCATTTTCCAAACAAAATAAAATGATATATAGAGAGATCATAGATTTTCCCAAAGTCACGGAGATTATCTGGAATTTGAACCCTGATTTCCTAACTCTGGTGTTTATTTCACACCATCACAAGAGAATAAAATGTACCCAATCTTTTAAGACAGTCTATCTTTTGATTTTGCTGATTTTGATTCTCTGGTGTTTTTGATCATCAGATCATTTCATCAGCACAAAATCCCCTGACCTACCAACCCCTTCACTCCTTTTTACTTCAGCAAAACCAAGTTAAAAAAAAAATCATCCTAGGATAATTAGAAGAATACCATTTTTGTAGCAAATCAAAGAAAGAAAATAAGTAAATTAAACTTTTTAAAAAAAATTTTTTTAATGTTTATTTTTGAGAGAGACAGAGCACAAGCAGGGAGGGGCAGAGAGAGGGGGAGACACAGAATCTGAAGCAGACTCCAGGCTCTGAGCTAGCACAGAGCCAGACATGGGGCTTGAACCCAAGAGTTGGGAGATCATGAAGTTAGCTAAAGTCAGATGCTTAACCAATTGAGCCACCCAGGTGCCCCAGTAACTTAGTCTTAATTACAGATGTCATAAACCAAACTATGAACCTAGTCATACTCAGTTGGTAGAGCGTATGGCTCTTGACCCCGGGGTTATGGGTTTGAGCCCCACGTTAGATGTACAGATCACTTAAAAATAAAAAAATAATAAAAAATAAACTGTCCTCTGGAGAGGGTGATGAAACTATAGTCCATTAATATGGTATATATTTTAGTTTTTCTCCTGTCTGGAATATTCCATTCCTCAGCAAGGCATTTTCCACACTGTAGCCAAACCTTTGATTCTTCCCTGCTAATTTCTTCTTCTTGGTTTCCTTTTAAATTCCTCTCCTCTAGGCAGCGTTCTCTAGCACCTAACACACCACTAGTATGTCAGGCACCCCTCTGTGTAATGCCATAAGGTCATGGACTTACCTCCTGGTATAGTATTTAAAAAAAATTTTTTTTTAATGTTTATTTATGTTTGAGAGAGAGAGAAAGACAGAGTACAAGTGGGGGAAGGGCAGAGAGAAAGGGAGACACAGAATCCAAAGCAGGTTCCAGGCTCTGAGCTGTTTGCACAGAGCCTGACATGAGGCTCGAACCCACAAACCGTGAGATCATGACCTGAACCAAAGTTGGACGCTTAACCAATTGAGCACCCGGGCGCCCCCTGGTATAGTATTTATAGCAGGGCACCTAGTATTTGTCTGTGTTCTCCCCAGAACACTAAAATAATTAAAGTTACACTGTGTCTTAGGTCTCCATGCTTAGGTCCCCAGTGCGTAAATACTGTGAGTTTGCACCAAGCCACCCCTACCCAGCTGGCTTTCTTCTGACCAATATTACTCATTGGCAAGAGCTCTGGTGACTATGGACTGGAACAACCATAAGAGGCCTCAAAGGAACGCAACCCATCATCTTAGTCTTAGATGTCCAACAGTCCTTCCCAGAGCTAACTGCTCCATCCCACAGACCCTCTCCAAGAACATTAAGATGGTGACACTCGGTCTTTATTATATTCTTAGGCACACATTAAATTAAATTAAATTAAATTAAATTAAATTCTAGAACTTGCAACCTAACTTGAAGATCACATTTTGTTCACAGGTATCCACTATTTCTTCAGCCGCATTTCAGTGCCCTTTCATTATTGAATAGAACATTTGACTACATTACTCCCTTCACTTGACAGAGATTCATGGTGTTCCTGTAAATATGCCATTTCCAAGTTATAATACACTTTTTGCCTTACAGCAAGTGGGACTCACCCAGGCACAACCCTGCACAAAGCTTTCAGCTCAAATCTCCATCTCTACATGCCAAGTAGGAATATGCATTCTCTGTTGCTTCTAACACATATTAAACACATGATTTAAAATTTGTCAGCTGGCCCAATACTGAGGAATTTGCCTGACACATATGTACCATAGCTGATCTGTTGAAATCCAAATTCCAAAGAGAACTTTTCCCACCTGTACATCTTTGACCACCATACCTTCCTCGTGAACCCTGAGAACATGACCTGAGCCAAAATCCAGCTGGATGCTTAACCTAAGACTGAGCCACCCAGGTGCCCCAGTTTTAACAGCATAACTACTAAACTCTCTGAATAAGGAGTTCCTGACTTTCCATCCCAGCAAATTGATCCATAGCAGCCCTCTTACCATAAATACTCCCACTTATGCCAGCATATTTATCAGCTACTAAATTTGCTTTTTGGAAAGAAGAAGGTATTGAAGAAAGAATCCACAGAAAGTTCCCTCCTTGTTTGGAAGTTTCAGGGCAACCATTCTGATCCTGTCCTATGTGTCTTCCCAAAGGCCATGATACACGGCTTTGGCTCCCTTTTTCTTCAGGGGAAATGAACATGTGAAAGGTCAAGGTTTAGCTAATACAATTAATTAGAGATGTCGGGGGATCCATATGGGATTTATTTACCTCATATTATACGGCCTAAACCCATGTGAGGATTCTTTGCCACTCAATGTGCGTGGGGGAGCGGAGGGAATCATGGGAAGAAGGCAGGTGTGCAGACGGCTATGGGTGGGTGTGCCCACAGTTCTTAACATTCAGCTCTTCCTACCAAGAACTAGATTTCATCTTTTTCAGAAAGAAAAAGGAAAAGGAAGCACACACACACAAGAAGCCATCCAGTGTCAGTCACTGAATCCCAGCCAGACTAGCAGATTAACTGCATTTATTTGTTTGTAAATTTTAGAGAGAGAGAGAGGGAGAGCTCCTGCGTGCCGTGCAAGCAGCTACATGGCAGAGAGAGAGAGAATCTCAAGCAGGCTTCGTGCCCTGTGCAGATCCCACAACACTGAGATCATGACCTGAGCTGCAGGTGCCCCTAACTGCATTTCTTAACCAATAATTGACTATATCCATACTTTCCATCCCTCCCTCTCTTACCATCCCTTCTACATTTTTTCTGTCATGAAAACAAAGACTCAATTTTACAAAAGTTAAATTTAAGAAAAAAATGAAATAAGCAAGATATTTAAGTGGCAAAAATGATAGACAGGAGGAAAGAAAAACCTCATCAATTTTGTAGCTATTTTTCCAATCCTTTATTCTAACATTTAGCATACTGAATTGTTAAATAAATATAACACAATGGCATCCTCACCAGTGTTTGATAAATCATGGATTATAATGAACATGAAATGTTTCAGAGTGGCATGAGGAACTGAACTCAGTGCTGAAAAATTATTAAGTAGTGGATAATCCGGATGTAGAGAGTGACCTGCCTAAAGATACAGGCGAGGGAATGAACTTTACTCACCAGCGGGACAGTGTTGTGTGCTGCTCTAAGCCGATCACTAACCAGTACTTTGGCTGGACTAGTCTTCCTGGTTCTTAGTATGATTGCAAGATGTCCTCAGCGCTAACCATTAGGAAACTGGTGCGAGGTGGGGGAAGCAGTGTTGGGCAAGGAGGGTTTATTACTTACAAGTCCTGGAGCACAGAAAGCACAGTTGAGGGCACATTCCGGCAGCAGGGTAGGGCCTGGGGTCCTGGTTTCATTGGTGTCAAGGATGCACAAGGGCTCTCTCTTTATTTGTGAATTTAAAACAGAAGGGCGGGGAATTTAAAGCTCTGGAAGAGGGAGGGGGGAAAAACACACCAGCAGTTCAAAGGTCAGTTTTCAAACCCAGCAAGATCTCTAAAGCAAAAGTGCCTGGGGGAGGAGCTGGAGGCGGCTTCCTCTCCATCTAGTTTTGTGGCTGCCAAAGTGTTTATCTGAGAGAGGCATCTTGGAAGTGGATGCCTGAGCAATCGAAGCTTAAATCCGGCACTTGCATTACAAAAAATACAAACCAACTGTCAGAGTTGACAACACAGACATATGTTAGTCCAGGTACAGAACTAGGGATGCTTTTAGAATCTGTCTTTTCCATCCAATTTGATGTCAGTGGTACATTCTTTTCTGTTAAGGAAAAAATAACTTAAGATATTTTCTAATATCTTAATCTTTGGAGATTACAAAGAAATGTGAATAAATAAAAGGAAAACCTTGAAGGACACATTTATCACAGCTCAATTGAAAGTCTTATTTAGTGGGAAATAGGGGCACCTGGGTGGCTCATTTGGTTAAGCTGTTATGGAACCTGGTCTGGATCACCTGGCCAAGAACCAAGCAGCACTCAGAGCACTTGGAAGGCAGGTTTATTTAACACTGGCGGGCTCAGAGGAGATCACTCTCCAGAGGTCTGAGTCCCCAGCATAAGCAAAACAATTTATAGCCTGTTACTTTCACAAACGCATTATTGGTAATTTGGTGTGCGTGTCAAGCGGGGTGGAAAGAAGAATCGGGAAGCGGAGTGTTCAGTGGTAACTGGAATTTCCCTATCAGTCCTGTCAGCCATCTTATAACAGACTTTTCCCTATCAAAGCGCCCAACTTTGGCTCAGGTCATGATCTACAGTTCCTGAGTCCGAGCCTCACATCTGGTTCTATGCTGACAGCTCAGAGCCCGGAGCCTGCTTCAGATTCTGTGTCTCCCTCTCTCTCTACCCCTCCCCCCACTCACACTCTATCTCTCTCTCACTCAAAAGGAAATAAACATTTAAAAAAAATAAGTCTTATTTAGGAGCGTCTGGGTGGCTCAGTCGGTTAAGTCCCTGACTTTGGCTCAGGTCATGATCTCATGGTTTGTGGGTATGAGCGAGTCAGACTCTGTGCTGATCGCTCAGAGCCTGGAGCCTGCTTCAGATTCTGTGTCTTCTCTCTCTACCCCCCCCATTTGTGCTCTTTCTCTCTCTCAAAAAATAAATAAATATTTTAAAAATTTGTCTTCTTTAGTAGGAAATAAAGCTATTTTGTATATACTGCTTCATTAATTATTGAGAAAATATAAATAATGTGGGAAAACATGTGGATAACTTGGGAGGCACTGAGTGACTTGTTATATTTGCTAATGGCAACAAACTTCCTTGTAGGAAAATGTCATCTGAAATGTTACCATTTAAAACTCAGTAATAAAAACAAAAACTAATAGAACCTTTAATGCAATACCAAGGAGTCAGGGGAATAAATGTCATCTGTGTGCAGGAAACAAGCATCTAGCATTTAATTTGGTTTTGCTTCAAGCCTAGCCCTTAAAAGACTGAAAAGGCCCTAATCATAATCTCTGAGTCTATTTAGGAAGCCACTGTTCTTCAGGAATTTCCTATTATAGGGCAGGTGCTGTTAGTATTTTTGAGAAGTCATAGCCTCCAGAGAAACTTGGATAAAGACATTCATTTCCTTAACCAGTTTGTGTTCACTGAGAACTTGCTTGGGCCAAGCATTGCAGGTCTCTAAGGGGCTGAGAAAAGTAGCAACTGTGACAGAAAGGTCAAGTGACTCAGTTGTGCACACTCTTGACTGTTGTCCAAACCCTCCAGACCTGAGACTGAGCTTTGACCTCGGTGTTCCTTTTTCAAAGCATTTCATGCTATTCTCAAAGCGTCGTCCTATCTTCCAAGGCATCTACTGGATATCTGGGAGGACCTTCAACGGCTCCTCCCTTCACATGCTGCCTTCATCGCATACGTTTCGTAGGTAAATACTTCTTCTCAACCTTCTTCAGAAGGCGCTGTTCCAACATTTCCTACTCTCTGTCCCTCTGCCAACAGCCTTGCCTCACGCTTTTGTTCCCTCTGACCTGGACCGTCATCATCTTATCTTCCTAATGGGTCTCTCAGCCCCTTCTCCTGGGGAAGAAAAAAAAGTGTGTGTGTGTGTGTGTGTGTGTGTGTTTGCAGAGAATATAATTTTACAACAAATAAATTTAGAAGGAATTGCCAATGATCCCTGATCTCACTATTCATTTATTCATTCAACAAACTCAGTGGCTGGTTCCTGTTCTTGGCACTGGGGCTCTAATAATCAGTAAGACAAAAGTGACCCTTGCCAATATATAGCTTACAGTCCAGCTTATACAATTAAATGTACAAAACCTAACTCTCTTCTTTCCCTCAGAAACCTACAAAGTCTATTTGTTGCTACTAGAATGGAACTGTGAAACAAAGTTGTTCTAAATCTGCCTGACATTCCACTTACGCTTAATAATTTCCTAAATTACACCTAGACTTAACCTATACGTACCTGGGGGTCAACAAATAACCTCACAAAATTACTTCAGGTATTGGAACTAATAATAATATATTACTTAATCATTATTTTTGTCTTACTATTATTAATAAGGTAAATCTACCTATCACATGCAGTTGTTGATATGAATAGTAAATGTGTGTATGGATATCTAATACCAAGCAGGCAGTAGATGCTCAAAAATGTTGACACAAAAACTGTTTTTGCATTTTTTTCTTCTTCTTAGGACTCCTCTCAAAAGCATCAAATATCTCAAATGTTGCTACAAAATATCTCAGAAATGCTACAATGTTTCATCAAATTATATTCTTTGTATTTTCCTTAAGTTTATGTATTTATTTTGAGAGAGACAGAGACAGAGACTACAGGAAGGGCAGAGAATCCCAACCAGGCTCCATGCTGTCAGCACAGCGCCTGATGCAGGGCTCAAACTCGTGAACTATGAGATCATGACCTGAGCCAAAACCAAGAGTCAGACTCTTGGCTTATTTTTTTTAATGTTTTATTTATTTCTGAGAGAGAGAGAGATCAGGGGAGGGTCAGAGAGAGAGGGAGACACAGAATCTGAAACAGGCTCCAGGCTCTGAGCTAGCTGTCAGCACAGAGCCCAACATGGGGCTCGAACCCACGAACCATGTGATCATGACCTGAGCCGAAGTCGGATGCTTAACCAACTGAGCCACCCAGGCATCACAAGAGTTGGACTCTTAACCAACTGAGCCATTCAGGCACTCTTATACTCTTTAAATGTGTCACCCTATAGTGTTTTTGATAACTACTTAATACTTTAATATTAAAATTACTGCAGAATTAATTATCAAACTTCTGATTAAAAGACCAAATAACTTTTTTGCCCTGTCCTATTCTTGATCCATAAGAGTAAAGGGTATCTGAGAAAGCTATATCCTCTATACCCCATTCCAATCACTCTGCAGCTTATAATAAAATAAGGAGGCTCACAAGCAATATACACAAGTGCATTTGTCTGAGCTTCAAATGCCTAGAACTAAGGCTGTTGAAAAAATTTCCCATAGGTTTCAGACACGAAGATGAGATTTTAGATCCTCTACTTCTCTTTTCTATTATAAAGGGAAGTTAGTTCATTACATAGACCTCTCTGAACTTTGTCAGATTCTGCTTCTGGGAAATTGCCCATATTGGAGAGGGTTCACAGAAATGCCTGCTATTCCAAGATCTGTGTTTGTCTGAGGTTTTGTTGTGCCCGAATCCCGAGTCCCAGAGACCTCCAAGGAGCTGGCACCGATGCAAGTACAAAAGGGTCTTTATTACAAGCTCGAGCAGGGGCTCACCAGCCTCCCGGTGTCATGGCAGCAAGGTGAAGCGAAGAACAATAGCGAACAGGGTTTTTAAGGAGTAAGGGATGGGGGTGTTACAGTACATGTAGCATCATCACATAAGCACCAATTACAATTACAGCTTTGACCATTCAGTATCTGTGAGGTGTTCATTCCTTTTGGTGGGACCCAATCATGACTTTTGAGAATCCTTTGAAAATGACCAACTGTGAAGTGAGTTCAAAGGGCCCACGTGGGGTTCAGACAAGTGGTGAGAAATTGGCTAGTTTGTATCTGCAGTTCCCAGCCTTGACTCAGACCATAGGAATGTTTCTTTTTCCTTTTTAATTAGCTGAACTGAGGGCGGTCTGAGGATGGCTTTAGTCTTGAACAATCTGAGGCTTTTCCTGGGACTGGACTGGGGCTACGTGCAGCCCGAGGTTGCTCTTAATGGAGGACTTAATTTTTGGCTCTTCAGTTTCATAATCAATTGGCATGCCTTGCTGTCCTGAGCTTCCCTCATCCCCTCTAGCACAGACCTGTTCTCCAATCAAAGATATAGAGGATTTCGGCACTCCAGGTTTCACATGTGGTACAGCCTGACTTCGCGGTTGCACCTTCCCCTAATCCCGTTTGGCAGATGACATTCATCATCTGTGCATCATGTCTTACAAGGTCTGCAGCTGCTGGAGGGGACATAGCTAGAAAAGATCTAACACTTGTGTTGATCTGCAGGCCTCGGTCATAGCCTGGTAGCCACGGACACGGGCAGGAATCCAAATACAGAACAAGAGGGCATGTTGCCATTTTAGCAGATGGACATGCAGCGAAGTAGCCAAGAGCCTCTATAACAAACACCATGGACATGGTAGAGGACAGGCTATGCAGCCAAATTGGCTCTTTATCTGTTGCTTAGAAACCTTAGGTTCAGTAGCGATGTCCTTTCTAATTATGACTTGAGCTCAGGATGTTCCCATCGTAAGAACTAGGATCTGTGACTGCCATGGATAAGTGCAGGGCAGCAGGAGGCCAGCTGGATCTGTGAAGCCAACAGCTCTCCTGGAGCTAAGTCAGCAAATGCAGCCTGGTTGTCAGAGTTGAGAGGTACGTAATAAAGATGGATCATTGCGTCCTTTGTGTTCTTTTCCTCTGCTTTCACTCTGCAAGAGCAGGAAAATCAGGTGAGGCACAAAAACAAAAACAAAAACAAAAAAAAACCTTCCTGTAATGGCAGGCCAGTATGAGCTGGCCTCAGTCAGTCTAGAAAGAATAGAAAAGCAAATGGAGAGACTAGAAAATGAAAGAGACTGGCCCCCAAGCCAATATGGTAAAGAACCTGCAGGATGACTAGAGCGTATCCAGAGGCTTGGACTCAGAAGTCAAACCACCTAATTCCAATCCCAGTGCCCTTTACTTTGTAACCATGGTCAAATTACCAAAAATTCTGAGCCACTCCCACCTTTGTTTCAGAGATTTCGGTTGATTTCCATAAATAACCATTTTGGCCAGTTGGGTTTTTTTTTTTTTTGGTCTCTTTTCATGCTTTAAATTCCCCGTCTTATGTTTTAAATCTACCAATAAAGAGTGAGCCCGTGAAACCCTAGGCCCCCACCTCTACCCCAATAAAGATAGAACCTCAGAACCAGGTATCTCTCTTTCTCACCTCATTTCCTGCAACCTCGCTGTGTGGCCCCAGGTGTGCTGTGTAATTTACAGGATTTGTAAGTAATGAACCTTGAGTTTTCAAAGTTTCCTAGTGGTTAATACTGAGAATGCCTTGCAATTATAATATGAACCAGAGGGGCACCTGGTTGGTTCAGTGTGGGGAGCCTGCAACTCCTGATTTTGAGGTTGTACATTCAAGCCCCATGTTGAGTATAGAGATTACTTAAAAATTAAAAAAAAATACCCTTGAGAAAAAACCCAAGGCCTACAAGGGCAGGCCCAGCTACCACACTGGTTACAGATAGGCTGAGACCAGCACAAAACACTACTACATCTCACATCATCCAGTACAACCACCATCCAAGGACCTGTCATCTCCCTTCAGATTATTAAAACAGGCTTTTCCTTTTTCTATTTTCTAAAAAAGTAACAATATTTTGTATGTTTCTGTCTTATTAGCCCTACCTTTTTTTTAAATTTTTTAAAAATGTTTTATTTATTTCTGAGAGAGAGAGAGAGAGAGCATGAGCAGGGGAGGGTCAGAGAGAGAGGGAGACACAGAATCCGAAGCAGGCTCCAGGCTCTGCACAGAGCCCAACGCGGGGCTTCGAACCCACGAACCATGAGATCAAGACCTGAGCTGAAGTCGGACGCTCAACTGACTGAGCCACCCAGGCACCCCAAGCCCTACCTTTTTATATGGTTTTACTCAATCATTGCTCTACGGTTTACAATATACATCCTAAACTTATCATGGTTTATTTTCATATAATATTATAGCACTTCATGTATAGTATAGGAAACTTAAAACAAGAAGACTTCACTTCCTTCCTAATCTCTTTTGTGGTCTTGTTACCATACATTTCATATTTATACATATATAGAACTCCTTGGTTTTTGTGGGGTTTTTTTTTTTTGCTTTAAACAGTCAACTGTTTATTTTTTTAAAGTTTATTTATTTTTGAGTGAGAGACAGAGTGTGAGTGGGGGAGGGGCAGAGAGAGAGAGGGAGACAGAATCTGAGGTTCCAGGCTCTGAGCTGGAGCTCAAACCCACGAATCGTGAGATCATGACCTGAGCTGAAGTCAAACACTTAACTGACTGAGCCACCCAGGCACCCCATAAACAATCAACTATTTTTAAAGACCTTAAAAATTAGAAAACATTGCATTTTACTCCTTTACAGATACTTACCATTTTCCACAATCTTCATTCCTTTATGTAGATCCTTATGTACCTTCCTTAAGTAGAATTAGAATAAGAATAGTCTCCAAAAGTATAGAGCTGCAGTCGGAAATAAAAGAGACAATGAGTGTAAAAGCACTTTGCATAAATTTTGTCATATGGTATTTGTGTATTAAACATTAGCTCCTATTAATGTTTTACAAAGAAACACAGAGGACATAGGGGAAGAAGAAATTTGTGGCTTTAGAGTGAAAAGGGTTTACTAGCAAAGAAAGGGTTACCTACAATAATCACTAAACCAAAAAGAAGGGAAAGAATAAACCCTGTGTTAAATGCAGAGAGACAGAAGTTTAAGTCCTGGAACTTTCCGTGTTACTAGAGGATTGGATTGTAGTAGTCAGGGTTCTCTGAAAAACAGAACCAATTGTATGTATCTCTCTCCACAGGTAAGAGGAGATTTATTACAGAAATTGGCTCCCATGGGTATGCAGGCCAAGTAGCCCCATGATGTGCCATCTGCAGGCTGACGAACCAGGAAAACAGGTGGTGTAATCCAGTGTGAGTATGAAGCCCTGAGTATCAGGGCATGATGCACGGTGTGAGTCCCAGTCTGAGTTTGAAGGCTAGGAACCAGCAGCACCAATGTCGGAAGGCAGGAGAAGATAGATGTCTCAACCCGAGAAGAGCAAAGGAATTTACTCTTCCTCCACCTTTTTGGTTATATTCAAGGCCTCGATGGATTAGATGATACTCATTGGCGTTAGTGAGGGCAATCGTTACACTGTCTACTGATTCAAATGCTAATCTCTTCCAGAAATACTCCCAGAACTGGGAGCTGTTTTAGAGCTATCTGGGCATCCTTTAGCCCAATCAAGTTATACATAACATTAACCATCACAGTGTTACTAACGGAAAACATACAACCATAAATAAAAGGAGAAATGTCCAGTCCAGGTGTCATTGGTTGTAATCAGATTTATATCAAATAAAGATGAAAGTATGCAGAAAGAGGTACAGTAGTTAAGCATGAACCCCTAGAAATGCAGGGCTAGATTTTCAGATATCTGACCTCAGGCCCAGTTCTCTCTGCGCAATCTCTAGACTGTTACAGCCCTTCCTGAGTCTGGATCAATGATGGCACTTTACATTCTGGTCATGAGAAAACCCCTCTCTGCAGATGTTTTGATGCTTTGCTGCTGGCTGACAAGCCCAAAGCTACACTGTGTAAAACCCACATATCTCCCTTGAGGTCAATGATATTGACATCTGCTGTCTGATTTGGAGGTGCTTTATCAACAAGCTACAGTAAATCTGATTTAGTCTCATTCTCCATATCACTGATAATTCTGATTTTGGCAGGAGTATGTGTCATGCCGTAGAAACAAAGTGAGGAAGAGGAACTATATTCTGAGATACGAGTATGATGTATGATCAAGGATCCTGTAGGTCAGCTCTTCAGTTTTTTTTTTGTTTGTTTGTTTTGTTTTTTTACCACCTAGAATGAGATTACCTCCAAAGAAACTAGGAAATAATTTTTAAAAACACAGTGGATCAAATGCCACCCAAAAGGTATTTGTCACCATCTTATCAAGCTTACTAAATAGCCTGCTCAACCAACTGTGCAAACTTAAAGGGCCCCTTTGTGTTTAGTTGATACAGGATGGAGAAGGATGTAGACAAAGAAAAATAACAAAATATGAATTCATAAGAAAATTCAGAGTATTTGTAAAAACAAGGTGAAAAACTAATTTAGAGATATGGAAATAGCCATTGCTTTTTTTACAGGGTGCCTTGAGTATCAGGGTTTTCCTACCATAGTTCATGGACTATCATAAATGTGGACAGAGCTTCAGAAACAAATTTGGAAAGAAACATGCAAAGAGAACTTCAGCCTTTCTCCCTCCTCCCACTTGTAGAGACGTGTTTTGTTACTGTGGTCTTTCTTCATTCTTCTGGCAACAGAAAACTGCTTTTTCTATCAGAAATTAATGTTTCCACCTCCCATGTTGATTTAGTGGAGCTGCCAACTATAGTTGTGAGCATATGATTAAGACCAACCAATCCGAGGAGCCAAGGTGGCTCAGTCAGTTAAACATCTGACTTTGGCTCAGGTGATGATCTCACGGTTCCTAAGTTTGAGACCCATGTCAGGCTCTGTGCTGACAGCTCAGAGCCTGGGGCCTGCTTCAGATTCTGTGTTTCCCTCTCTCTTTGCCTGTCCCCTGCTTGTGCACTCTCTCTGTGTCTCTCTCAAACACAAATAAACATTAAAAAAAATTTTTTTAATGTACATAAAGACCAACCAATCAGAGAACTCTATCTCTTTGGTTCCAGTGATTAGATTTAGAATGGACACATAACCTAAGGAAATATAAGCCTTCAAGATAATTGATGTTTGGAGAGTAATAATAAAAAAGGGTACTTTTTATTCTTAAATAATAATCTATAAGCACAATAAGCTTGGCTATCTCACCTAGCACAGAAAGTCTGAGAATTACACCTATATGCAGAAGGAAGAAGAGTTGGAAGATGAAGATAG
Source organism: Crocuta crocuta (assembly GCF_008692635.1). Lineage (NCBI taxonomy): Eukaryota > Metazoa > Chordata > Mammalia > Carnivora > Hyaenidae > Crocuta > Crocuta crocuta. Next base: position 1,552,525 of record NW_027530617.1, on the reverse strand, counting down.
ACAAGACAGACCAAGAACAAAGAAAACTCTAATAGTATATTCTGTCTCAATTTTGATAAGCAGAATCAAACCCCTTCCAAATATGTAAGCCATTATATTCTTTTAGTTTCAGGAGTTTATATCAGTGGCTTTGGCTAAAAGAGAACTAATATGGTATATATTGGAGTCTTTCATGATCATAATCTCTAGGATCATGTTTTACTAGTGTAAAATAAATATAAACCAATTTGCTTTTGATACTAGGGGACATGGTTTAGATAAAACTGTCTAAGAATATGAGATGGAAGCCATCTTTAAACCATGGTAATCTGAGTCACTAAAAAAAAAAGTTTCATTGTCTTTAGAAGAACATTGAGGAACCAAAGCCACGAAACACACTAGAGACATTGCAATAAATATTGACCTTCTTAGTGCTTTGGAGTGACTATCCTCCTCTCTCTACACATATGACCAGCTTTGATTAAAGTTGATAAAAGGCTCTTTCATCAATTGCATTTGTTCTGCATAAGCAATGGTCATGCCAGGATTATTTTGCTATAGAAATAAAGCAGGGTAATAGTTTGAAATATCAATCAATGGTTTTTCCAAGCTATTTCTCATTATCCAACCCCTTCTCCTAATTAAAGCATGTGGACATCTTGTCTTTACTATCACATGGATAACATAACCCAGAAAAATGCCTAGTTCAGTTTGTAGCTTTTGAGCTATAAAAGTCTAGAGAGAAGAAAATCAGAGAGAATTAAAGAGAACTGAGAAGTGGATGAGGTTCCTGAGAAGAGGGGCCTAAAGTACAAGGGCTGTGTGATACATGCCTGACAGCCCCTTATCCCACCCCATCCCCCAGCACCCAAGCTTTAGCATAGGCAAGGAAAGCAGTCAGCGGGTTTTCATGCACCAGGAGGGGCTCTGAGGCAGAGAGAGCCAGACCTGGAGCAAAGGACAGCACAGTAGCAATCTGCAGCACTGACGACCCAGAACCAGACCTGATAAGCGATATCACAGAAGATGTCCACATGGACAGATGACAGTCAGAAACCAGACATCGCCATGCCCTGAAACATGAGCTACAGAATTTAGCCGCTATCTTGGGGGAAAGGGGCAAGACCTTAAACTGATTGAGATTTTAGTTCCTGTCATCAGAGGAATGGGGTCTTGAAACAGAATTACATTGAGTTACAGAAAAACAAAGGTTATGTGTCTGAAGCACCAAAGTTTGTGCATAGGCAGAGATTCATACTCACTACTGAAATGTTAAAAATACTCTCTCAGAGTAATGTAACCAAAAAAAACTTTTCCATCATTTACTTAATATTTACATTTGAAATTATGGATCACTGAGCTTAAGGTTTTGTGTTTTTAAAAAAATTGTGTTGTTGCAGGTAGCACTTAAGTGAGCATCAGCTGTGACCTCCACACTCCTGCATTTCTTGGACTTGTGCCTTGGGATATTTCTTCCTCAATTTACCAAAGAGTCTTCTACTCTAGGCCAGCAGAGCATAAAGGTGTTATCTGTTAACCAGAAGGAAGGTTAGGCCAAAGGTGGCCCACACAGCATTCCTACTGTCCGACTGTCAACTCCAAACCCACCCACATCCTCCAACAGTGTGTGGGCAGAACATACCTGTATGTGAAGGAGAACACTGAGAAGCAGAGGAAAGCAACTCCTTAAGCTCTAGGTTAGCAATGTCTCCTACAAAGAAAAGCCATCTTCGTTCTATCCAGCTATGATGACACATTGTCCTTTTCTTCATTTTAAAAAGAACACAAAACGTAGATCAGGAGACATCCTAGCTGCTTTATGTGTGCTATCTCATTTAATCCTCACAACAGCACTGTCTGGTAGGTTTATTTTATTTTATTTTATTTTTATTTTTACTTTTATTTTAGAGAAAAAGTGCAAGCAGGGGAGAGGGGCAGAAGGAGAGAGAGAATCTTAAGCAGGCTCCACGCACAGTGTGGAGCCCAATGCGGGGCTCAATCCCACAACCCTGGGATTATGACCTGAACTGAAATCAAGAGTCGACCCTCAACCAACTGAGCCACCCAGATGCTCCTATCTAGTCGGTCTTATCATTCCTATTTTTAAGCAAGGAAAGAGAAGCTCAGAGAGGTTGAGTGACTGGCCAGATCAGAAAACTGTTATGGGGAAAATTGTGAAATGAAGGAAGAGTCGCTTGGTTCTGAAGTCTGTGCACTTCAGCTATACCTCGCACCTCCCAATCTGAACCACATTTAAAGGTTAAAATTGTGGCTCGATGCTTTAGAGTTAGCTGAAAAATTCTTGTAGTGCTGTCTGTGTGATCAAGGGTGAGCAACGATCACACTTGCTATTCTTTGGCCAAGAATCCCCAATCCCTACTTATTCATATAGCTGGCTTCTCTCACCTTCAGGTCTAAGCTAAGCTAAGTTACTTCCTATGAAAGACTGACCCTATGATGTTGTCTAAAGTGAAAAATAGCCCCTTTATCCCCAGCCTCTATTACATCACCATTGTTGCCTGTGTTTATCACTTTCTGAGGTAATCTTTTCCATCTGTTTCCATTTCCTCCAAGTTTCTGATTTCCATTCTTGTGTCTCTACCCTGATATCACAGTAACCAGAATGATTCTTTGCAAATGTAGCTCAGTTATTACATTCCTCTACTCCAGCTCCTCGAAGTCTTCCTACATCACTCAGAGTAAAATTCCAGGTCCTTATTCAGTCTGATCTCTGAGAGCTTCTCTCCTCTCTCCCCAGCTCACTGGGCCCCAGCCACTGCTTCCTGAGCAGACTTCGGGGTCTGTGCCCCTGCAATGTGTCTGCTTGGGATGCTATTTGCCCAGATAGGCTCATTCTTGACTCTCTCATTTACCTCAAGTCACTGCGCATTATACTTGGTTGCTTAAAATAATAAAAAGTAACATAATAAATCTTCACTTTTAACCCAAGTCACTTTAAGTCATCCTCACAAGACTAAATTGTTTGATTTTATAGAACTAAGGGCAGAGGCATTTAAAGGAAGGAGTAAGAATTTACTCCTTTTGCTATTTATTTCTAGAAAAAAATAGATTTAATCTATCCCCTAGTAATCAAAGATTTAAATAATCTTATTTGGATTTTTTTTACCATTCTGCTTGTCTTTCATTTCTATAAGCTACTTTCATTTATTTCTTTCATTGGTTCATTTATTGATTCATTTACTCTTTTATTCAATGCATGCTTTTGCGTACCTATGAAATATTTAGCAATATATACAAAAATGAGCGAGACCCAGTTCTTGTCCTCAAAGACTTCAAAGATCTGGAGAGAGACATTCCTACAAACTATTTGGAGAGACACTGTGACATGTGCCACCTGATGTTTCCATGGGGGCATTTTCCATTAAACTATTCCAAAATTCATTCTCAGAATTACAAAGTAAAAAGAGTTTTCTGGAATCTCATTTTTAAAAGACATGCTACACCAAGAAAATTTAGTGCTCATACTGTAACCAAACCAACATAAGTTCCCTCCTTGGTGAGTACACCAGGTGAGTTGTCACACAATGAAAACTATTTACAGTAAATAAGGAGATCATGAGGAATGGCTTTCAAAGCTGTGACTCCCCAAGAGAAGGTGAATAGTACCTTTTGTTTAGGGTTCAGATGAATATTTAGATAGGGAAGCCTTGTCATCTTGACAGCATATGTAGAGGCAGGCATGAATTCACTCACGCATGCTCCTTAAGGAAACAAGCCTATACATACATTGTAGGTTATATAAATAAGGCTGAGGATCCTCCTTGGGCAGAGATTTTAGTGTTCTAATGAGGTAAAGGTAATTGCCTGTCATTCCAGAGATTACTCCATGGTCCATCTACACAGGCACCAGTCAGGGTTTAGCTCAAAGGGTCTGGGTGGTCTGGGCTGGTAGGAGGTCTTGTGAGGGCAGTTGCTATAAGCTAAAGGGTGGTCCCAGGTTTCATCTGCTTGAGTTAAGAGATAAGCTGAAAAGAAGAGTTTAAGGAAAAATATAAGGCGACAGTTAGTGAATATGAGCAGGTGGGCTACAAAGGTTGGGTCTGGGGGTCTACCTGGCGAAAAGACCTAACAGCATGCTCATTTTTATATCTGTAAGTTTCTCAATAGAGATTTGACTCTGGTGCCACATGTTTCTGAATTCAGTGTTTAGTATTAACCCAGACTGATGCAGATACCTTGATACCTTGATAAAACTGAAAGAAAAGATAGAAGAGGGGCAAGAGCCAATTTGGTATCTTTTTGTTTGTGATACTATGTAGCGAGATGGTAATTCTCTTCTGATTCTCTTTCTGAGTAGGAAGAATTAAAAGAGAGCAGAAGAAGAAATTAAGTATGGATCACAGGAACCACTGGCACATACTTCTCTTTCAACTGAAATTGATTTGTTACCAGGCAATTGCATTCAATGTCAGTGAAGACGGACTGCAAGTAGAATTCATTCAGAAACCCAGTTTATCTGAGTACTCTGAGTTATGGATACATAGAGGAGGCAACATTTGATTTTACTGGGGTAGAGAAGGCAGTAACTATAGAGAATTCTAGATTATGGAGGTTCTGAAATATGGTTCCACTGCCTTGTTGTAATTTCTGTGAGACAAGTGACTTTAAGATACTTCCATATAAAGAATCGTATATTGTGGATATGCATTTATGGGTGTGTGCACTGTGCATGTTTATGTGTGTGAATTAACTTTCATTTACACCCTAGGGACAGCTAGTTAGTATGGGAAGAACTGCGATCAGAAATTCACATTCCTAAGTGACTATGACAGCATTTCAAATATTTATTCTAAATACATTATAATAGTAAGGTGTTCATTTACAAAAGGAATGTTAATTTTCCCCCACTGGTAAAAATAAGGGGCATTCAAACCTCTTGTTGATTAGAAATATTTTACAAACTCTACTTTCTTTTCATGAACCAAATATAAAAATCTACCAAGCACAGCTGCTTCAGGCCTTCGAAGCATCACTTTTGGTCTAGAACTTATTTGGGACCTGGGTCTCCCTGGCCTAATAAATACTCCCTATCACCTTAATCAGTTAGAAGGCTGCTGACTCAGTCTATTTCAGAAAGACCCATTCAAGCACAGTACAGTGAGGTCATACAGTGTCACACTACAAGAATGATAGTTTTTGTGACTGCCTGTAACCTCAGGGACTTCGGGGCAGACTGCCTTATTGACTTAACTCAGTTCACAACAAGCCTCCACCAAGGAACAGTGTCTTCTAATATACTCTGAATCTTAACTTTGGGGCAGAGGAGCTACAACAAACAATCCCTTCATTTGCAAGATGTTTCATAGCTTAGAAATAATTTTAAACCCACACAATGCACCCGAGACAGCTCTGAAGGACCGTCTTCCTTGAAAAGAGTCTGGGTTACGGTGGGCATAGCATAGTCTAGATTAGACATATCTCAATTATTATGCAAGAAAACCTAGCGTAGAAGCCTCATGATCAGTACTGAAAGAAATGAGTATTCCAAGAGATATCTTTTTAAGGGTTTGTTGAAACAAGCTCAGACCAACCCACAGGTATTGAAATAGGTAATCTCAGAGAAACACATTTTTGGTTTAAAGTTGCTGTAGAACAAACACTATTTGTTGTCCCAATGTTGTAGGCTCTATTAGCAGAGCTTAATAGGAACAAATGAATAAATAGGATGGTATTTTGAAGCACCTTAAATCTTCATAAAGTTTATCTGCTTCCACAATGACATAATTAGAGGAGCTAAGGGCAGGCAGAAAGAGAATGAGATTGCTCCCTTAAGGTAATTGGTGGGTGATTATTACTTAGTGCAAAATTGTGTGTTGCATAATTTTCTTATTGTTCATTGCTGCCTCTTCATTTTAATCTGAAAAGGTTGAACAAATTAAAGAAATAAATGACAAATTCCTAAAATGCCAAATTATCCTAATGTCAGTAAACATCATTAGGTGTTTTGATAATCCATAAAATGTATTTTCAGGTTTGAATGTGAGGGTTACAGTGAACGTCATCCCCTCCACTGTGGGATTGAAGTCACACTGAGTGTGTAGACATAAAACAAACATCTTAAATAAAAGTACATTGCACATATGAAGAACACAACGTGGTTAGCCTGTAGGTGCAGTCAGTATAGAATGGCAAATAGGGGCGCCTGGGTGGCTTAGTCGGTTAAGCGTCCGACTTTCGCTTAGGTCATGATCTCGCGGTTCGTGGGTTCGAGGCCCGCGTCGGGCTCTGTGCTGACTGCCAGCTCAGAGCCTGGAGCCTACTTCAGAGTCTGTGACTCCCTCTCTCTCTGACCCTCCCCTGCTCACGCTGTCTCTCTCTCTCTCTCTCTCTTTCCTAGAAATTAAAAAAAAAAAAACATTAAAAAATTTTTGAAAGAGAAACACCAGCACACATTTTAGCCTAAAATAATCAGAGGTATGGGTTCTAAATATTTTGAACAAATAAAACAGTTATCTCTTTCACAGGAAATCAGAATATTCTTTGTAATCATTCTGGTACAGTAACTTATTTAGACATTCAAAACAGCCATGCTTCCATTCATATGTAGACAGAGTTCCTTGGTTCTGTTTTCTTTCAAATCTAGAACAATTGCTTTCAACCTTAAAAATTCAATTTGGGAGCACCTGTGTGGCTCATTTGATGAGGGTCTGACTTGATTTTGGCTCAGGTCACAATTTGGAGTTCCTGAGATAGAGCCCTGTGTTTGGCTCCACACTGGGCATGGAACCAGCTTAAGATTCATTCTCTCTCTCTCTCTCTCTCTCTCTCTCTGTCCCTTTACTGCTCACACACATATGTATGCACTCTCTCAAAAAAAAAAATTCCATTTGGGTAGTTTTAGGATTTTGAAACTTTTCCCTCTGTCCATGTTATCTTTGCTTTTAAATAAACTGAATCTTGTGATTAAAGGTGGACAATGAGAAGAGCTTACTGATCCTTTTTGTTACGTTACTTTTGGTTGTTGTTGAGTTACTGTTGCTGTGGACAGAAACAGGGCCATACTGGGAGTTGATTTAGTGTTTCATGTAGGCTTTCACATAGATATTGGTGGTGGATAGAATATCAAGTGTCTTGTTTACAGAGCAACTCCCAACTCACCCACTCTCTACCCATTTAAGGGAAAAGCAAACCTTTGTTCTTTGAACTGTAGCAGCAAAACTACCATGGTTCCGCACGGCTGAACCTCTGCTTCACCTTCTTGTTCCAGGGGAAGCAGAGAGACTCACGCTGAGCCAATCCAAACCCTTGCCTGGGATTTTTGTTATTTAGAGACGGTGGTAACTGCTGGTAGCAGAAGCATAAAAGTATGAAAATCAGAAACTGCTGGTGGCCATGTCAATTGGCATTCAGTAAAAAATCTGTTTATAGGAGAAGAAAATGGAGTAAACCCAGTTGCAGTTAGAAAAGACAAGAGGAAAGAAAATCTTCAAAGTCATTGAGACTCAGCTCTTTCCTTCCCCAGCTTTGTGTCAAATCATTTTTTAAAATATTTTGAGCCAATAAATTTCCCACTACAGCCCAACCTTGAGTTTGGCTTGCTAATTTGCAACTAAGCTAATGCAAATTGACATATAATATCTGATTGTTTTATCAATACCGGCATAAACCAAAGATAACACATTTATTACCACATGGAATGAAATCTCCTAAATCACATCTCAATCTACACTAAAGCTTGCAAGTAAACGAGATGCATCTTATTGCATACCTCCCCCATCAAAATGATTGACTGTTTAGTACTCCATATCTGATTGAATTAACCTCAAGTCCAAATACATAATTAGGATTTTCAAAATACTGTTAGATTGAATTTCATTCCATAGAATTTTAAATCTGTATAGGTTTAAAATCCTTAATCTCAAGCTTGTTTTCATTTCAGGGCATTTTCACAAGATGTTTCCTCTCTCTGGAATACTCTCACCCACATACTTTCATGGTTCATTCTTCCTCATTAAAGTCTTAATAAAATATCACTGTCTTTGAGAGACTTTATATTATCTACACAAAGTAGATTTTACCCCTATCTAGTTAAATTCTATTATGTTATCCTGTTTTGTTTTCATTATAGCTCTTCTGAAATTCTGTTTCTTGTTTCTTTTATCTCTACTTTTACTAGAATATAAATTCCATGAGTAAAGAAACATACCTGCCTTGTTTATAAAGCACCCAGAACAGTGCCTGGAACTGTAGGCATTCAATAAATATAGGAGGGAAGGAAGGAAGGAAGGATGGAAGGAAGGAAGGAAGGATGGAAGGAAGGAAGGAAGGAAGGAAGGAAGGAAGGAAGGAAGGAAGGAAGGAAGGATCTGAATGCTTTTGTCCTAAGTACTTAGCCAGTTGAAAACAGAGCATCACAAAATTAAACTCAGTTGATGAGTTTTTGTTGGTTGGTTGGTTGGTTGGTTGGTTGATTGGTTAGTTGGTTCTAGCTTTTGTTCAAATGAAATCATTTCAGTGCTGGGAATGCCTATGGGAATATGTGCTCCAGAATTATCAACTGGCTACCAGCAATGCCTCTGAGGGACAGCACCTTTTGGAGCATCACATTTTCAGCGTATGGATTTTCACCTTAAAATTCCAAAAGCTGCGTTTTCTTATTTATCCTAATGTGATCCAATTTTCAATGGTAACCGAGCACCAAGTTAATCACACAAAACCATTCTAGCAAGCAAAATGCTGCTGTGTTGCCTAATAATAGATGAGCATAGTTTTGGTAGTCCATTCCAGGGTCGCCTCCTCCCCTCACTCCATACCTAACCTCACATCCTGCCAGTATATGGATGTAAATAAAGCAAGCCAAATAATAAATCAAACCATTTCTTGATAAGCACAAAATCCAAAGGAGAGATACATACTGGTTTTAGGAGGCAGCTGAGACCTCAGCAAATGCATTGTATCAAACTTATCAATACCTGAGAAGAGTTAACCAGATATACTCTAGCTTGGATCCTCCTGATCCAGCATCTTCCTGGGAAATATTGAACACATATTTTTAACCTTTTTTCCCTTGTAAGGCAATTTCTCTTAAGGTAATACATTTTGTGCCCTTTTATGTATTCCTATTACATCCCAATTAGCCATAGGCTCTGTCTTTCAGAGTTTAATTAACTTAGCTAACTCTCATAGTACAGAGCACCTCATGACTTTGCCCGACACAAACTAATTTTAATATTCACTTTTAAAAAGCCTAATGAAGTAATTATGATCTTAAATATAAATGGGACACAAGCAAAAATAAAATTTAATGCCAAAAATCTAACATTTCTAATACTTAAGAGATTTGTAACTATATGGGTAACTGTCTAATTAGTGAGAAGAGGGTAATCATAGAATTTTAGAACTTAGAAATCATTGAACCAAGTTTTCAATTGTGTATATGTGTTTGCAAAATTTGTGCTTTTTTAAAAATTTTACTTAATGTTTTAGTTATTTCTGAGAGAGAGACAGCACGAACAGGGGAGGGTCAGAGAGAGAGGGAAATACAGAATTTGAAACAGGCTCCAGGCTCTGAGCTAGCTGTCAGCACAGAGTCCGATGTGGGGCTTGAACCCACGAACTGTGAGATCATGGCCTGAGCTGAAGTTGGACGCTTAACCAACTGAGCCACCCAAAACTTGTTCTTAAAAGGGAGATTTATATAGGAATGTAAAACAAATAAAATAAAAATAGCTCTGAGGTAACGTCAGTGCAAATACAGAGCAAGAATGTCCCAAAATCTTTTTTTTTTTTTTAATTTATTTCTAGGAGAGAGAGAGACAGCATGAGCAGGGGAGGGTCAGAGAGAGGGAGACACAGACTCTGAAACAGGCTCCAGGCTCTGAGCTGGCAGTCAGCACAGAGCCCGACGCGGGACTCGAACCCACGAACCGCGAGATCATGACCCAAGCGGAAGTCGGACGCTTAACCGACTAAGCCACCCAGGTGCCTCAAATCTGTCCTTTCTTAAAAGCAATAAAATAACTGGCAAAAGTCATCAGAACCAACTTTTGAAGAACACCAAAAATTAACTAATGGCTTGCAGCAAACCAGAAAGCATTTATTCATCTGAATCCACAATTGGGTTTCTATCATTGCTATAAAGCATCCTGAATTCATAAGGTGCCTGAATATAAAGAGTCATATATACTCTGATGAAAGTTTCAAAGACCTATTAGAATAAAGAAAACCAACCCAAATTATAGCCAACCGGCCTCATCAAGGTAGGATCTAGGGAGAAGCAGCCTTGAGCCAGGGCTTGAGCATTGTTTAACGGTTTAGTTGATCAGGTAAAAATGAAAAGAAGGCATTTCAGTGCTGAACAAAGCTGGAGACAAGAAGGAGCAACAAGCTGTCTCTTATGGCTGAAGTGACCAGAGGGCTCCCTAGTGGAAGGTAATGCAATCTACAACCAGCTTGTGGTGGGGCCTTGTATGTTTTTGTTAAGGGCTTATATTTAAGTCAGTAGCAATTTATCCTCAAAAAATAGAAGCACTATTAAGGGAAAGGGAAAGGACAAGCTCAGCCTTGCTATCTCTGTACACACATTACTAAATTCAGACTTACCAATTTCCCACGAAGAAGGTTGTTAGTATTTTATATAGTTCTTTGCAAAGTCTCCATGGACCTAAGACCTGATCCTTATCTTCCCCATTCTCCTATTCATTTATTCAAGGTTGATCAGACTCCAGGGAGCTAATTGATGCCAATCAAACTCACTAGAGATTGACTAGTAACTTGAAAGCTGATTTCTTGATTTATAATGAGAAACATTATTGCCTCATGGACTAACATTTTCAAGTCAAGAGTATAGTATTTTCTTTTTCCAGTGGGTACGTTTTCTTGGAAACTGAATTAATATGAGAAAGTTGCTTGGTACGTATAGAGATGAAGGAGAGAAAATATTATGATCTTAATGACTTTACATTTAATTGCTTTCTCTTCTGTGTGTGTATAGCACTTGACTTATTTGTTCATTCTACAAACATTTACTCAGCATCTAGAAGTTGCTGAGTAATTAGTTGCTTAGTTATGTTAAAATGTATGAAACCTGGCCTCTGTTATCAGTAGGTGGACAAATGTGGAACCAGCATTAGTCACAATCTTAGTAATGTGCCAGGCCTTATACTAGGTGATTTATATCCATATCTTATTGAATTTCCACTATAAATTCCATGAGAAATTTAGATTTTACTTCATCCTTTGAAAATGAGAAATATTTTTTTAAAAAGGAGAAAATGCAATTTAAGCAACTTATCCAAGATCACAGAAGTAGTTTCATGATTGTATAAATTTGTCAAAACTCATTAAGTTGTACACTTAACTGGGGAATTCTATAATATATTAGTTATGACTCAATAAAACTGATTAAAAGAAACCATGCTAGAAAGTCAAACAAAGGATTTGTGAAGGGAAATTTTTGTTTTTTTGGTTTTTTTTAAATTTTTAAAAATGTTTTTATATTTATTTTTGAGAGTCAGAGAGAGACAGCGCAAGCTGGGGAGGGTCAGAGAGAGAGAGATAAAGAATCTGAAACAGGCTCCAGGCTCTGAACCAGCTGGCAGCACAGAGCCTGACATGGGGCTCAAACCCACGAACTGTGAGATTATTACCTGAGCCGAAGTTGGACGCTTAACCGACTGAGCCACCCAGGCACCCCATGAAGGCAAATGTTTGAAAGGGCTCTTACATGCTATGAGTTCCCAAATCCCCAAATGAGGAAAGAGAATAGAAGAGTACCCACTTTGCCTCAAGTCTACTTACGAGAGCTTCCATGGTGCCACTTAGAGAACCAAAAATATATTCCTTGAAGTTTCCCCATATGATCAGTTCTATGTGATGGTTACTTTTACTTCTTAACTTGGTTAGGCTATGGAGCCAAGTTGTTTGATCAAACATTAGTCTAGATTTTGCTGTAAAGTCACCTGTTTGTTTGTTTTTTCATTTGACTAACATTGAAATCAGTAGATTTTGAGTAAAGAAGATTACTCTCCTTTACTTGAGTGGGTCTTATCTAATCAGTTGAAGGCCTTAAGAGCAAAGGCTGAAGTTTCCCCAAGAAAGAATTCTGCCTCCACACTAGAAATTTTTCTTGAGTTATCAGCCTTCAGACTCAATACCAGAACATCAACTCTTACCTGAATCTCTAGCTTACCAGCTTGCCCTATGGAATTTAGACTTGCTAGGCACCACAGTTGTGTGAGCCAGTTCCTTAAAATCTTTCTCTCTCCATATATCTATACGTATGTTGATGTCTATATCCTTTTGGTTTTGTTTCTCCTGAGAACCTTAACTAATACAGATTTTGGTATGCAGAGTGGTTCTAGAGGACCAGAATGTTAAGGATGAGTGTTTTGAATTGGGAAACCTAATGCAATGAGGACAATTGCATCCCAACATGCCAGGCGCTAAGTAAAGGCATTTAATTGCCAAAGATAACATGGATGTTGTTACTTTATTAGACAGCAGAGTCAAAGCAGTAATCAGAATAGTTTGACTCAGAGATACTATGTCATTGGCTAACTGATCATGGTATCCCTATACGTGAAATATGTGGGAAGTTTGTGAAATTCTTACTTGTTCTCTAAAAGTGAAAAAGTTCAAGGTCAAATACACAAAAGTCTGACTTGAATCATAGAAATAGATCTGAACAATTCCCAGATGTGAACCAGTTTATAGATACAGAACCCCTGAGTGAAAGGAAGACTGTTAATCTTTCCCCCAGCTTTCCCCAAGGCAAGGTGTTTCACTAAGTTGACTAGTGCATTGGAAGAAAAGAAACAATCAGAATTTTTAGGGATTACTGGACTGTGGCTCTGAACTGACACTAATTTAAGAAGACCCCAAATGTTTCTGTAATCCATTAGTCAGAGTAGGACTTATAGAATTCAGGTGATCGAAGGAGTTTTGGCACAGGTTTATCTCACAGAGGGCTGGTGAATCACTGTGATGGTTAATTTTATGTGTCAACCTGGGCTGGGTCACAGTGCCCCGATAGCTAGCCAAACATCATTCTAGGTATTTCTGTGAGGGTGTTTTTGGTTAAGATTCACATTAAAATCCACAGACTTTTTTTTTTTAAGTTTATTTATTTATTTTGAGAGAGAGAGAGCACTTACAAGTCGGGGAGGGGCAGAGAGAGAGAGGGATAGAGAGAATCCTGTGCTGATAGCATGGAGCCCAATGTGGGGCTCTGTATCATGAACCATGAGATCATGATCTGACTCCAAATCAAAAGTCTGACACTTAACTGAGTAAGCCATCCAGGAGCCCATAAATCCATGGACTTTGAGTAAAGCAAAGTATTCCCTACAGAATGGGTGGGCTTCATCTAATTAGTCAAAGACCTAAAAAGAACAAAAGGCTGACCTCTTGTGAGCAAGAGGGAATTCTGCTAGTAGGCTGCCTTCAGAGTGTATTTGCAATACCGGCTCTTCCTGGTTTGCCCTCAGACTGCCTTTGGACTTAAATACTACTCCTACCTGCTAACCTCCCCTGTCACGTGTTGAACTCACTGTCTCCACAACCCCTGAGCCATATATATGTATGTATAGATATATCATTTACATCCTATTGGTTGTGTTTCTCTGGATAACCCCAATACAGCCCCCAAACCCATCCAAATCCGTCCTGTTTTGGAGTATATAGTTGTAATGGACATAGTAATTGACAGAATCCCCACATTAATTCCTTGATGTGTGGAGTTCATGCTGTTATGGTAGGAAAGGTCACGTGAAAGCCACTAGAGCTGCCTGCACCTAGAAAACTAGTAAGCCGCAAGCAGCACCACATTACTGGGGGAATTGCAGAGATGAGTGCCACCTTCCTGTTGGTTCTCTTTTTCTGGGAACTATGACTAATACAGTCTGATTCGCACCTGAGAACATAAAGCAGACTATATTTGCAGGATAGAGTTGGTTTTACCTGCATTTCCAATTTGCTGGGACAAGATATGAATGTTTTCCATGGATCAGATGTGTGCCACTGAGGTCATCTTGGTCCTAATGAATAGGGCTACATAAAGACAGAGGCATCACAGCAGCAAAAAGCTAGAGTGGACAATGGATTGTCAAGAGTGTGAGAAGAAGCCAACAGTATCCACGCATAAAACTGATACATCTGCCTAGGTCGAAGGAACTAGTGAAGAAAAGTCGCTAGTATGGGAAACTTCCAATATACCTAAGAAAGTGCACTGCCTAATACAATCCATAAATACTTATGGAGTTCCCAGACAGAGTTAAGTACTGTTTAAGGTGCTACAGATACATAGTAAGACAGACAACCATAAATCATTGCCCTCACAGAACTTTTGTGCTAGTGAGGGGTGGGGGGTGGAGGGACACAGATGATAAATATACAATTAAAACTAAGAACAACGGAGATCAGGAACGCTGATGTAGACAGCATAGGCATCATTGAGAAGGTAGTAATCAGCAAGGATGTGAAGGAAGTAATAAAATAAGTCACAGAGACATGAGCAGAGAAGAGACAGAGCATTCAAAGTAGAGGAAACAGTCAATACAAAGATCCAAAAGATGGACATGTTTCTAGCATGTTAAGGATTAAGAAAAAGGTCAAGGAAGCCATTGCTAAATTAGTGGGGAAAACTAATCATAGATGAAAGCAAAGAAATAATGGAGTTCAGATTATGCGGGGCCTGTATAAACCATTTTAATAACTCTGGCTTTTGCTGTGAATAAAACAGAGATTTGCCTCAGGGTTGAGCCAGAGTCACACTAACTGCTCATTAAGAATAAAGGGGTAAGGGGCTCCTGGGTGGCTCAGTCAGTTAAGCGTCCATCTTTGGCTCAGGTCATGATCTTGCAGTTCATGGATTCGAGCCCTGCGTCGGGCTCTGTGCTGACAGCTAGCTCAGAGCCTGGAGCCTGTTTCGGATTCTGTGTCTCCTTCTCTGACCCTCCCCTGCTCACGCTGTCTCTCTCTCTCTCTCTCTCTTTCTCTCAGAAATAACTAAAAAATTAAAAAAGAAAAAAAAGAATAAATGGGTAACGGTGGAGGTAAGGAGATGAGATAGGAGGCAGTAATCTAAGTGAGAGAAGGTGATGGCTTGGACTCCACTAGTAACAGGAAGAGTGGATGTTCACTGAAGGTAGCAACCAATAAGATTTTCTGACAAATCAGATGTATGTAAAGAAGAAAGAATCAAGGGGCATCTGGGTGGTTCAGTCGGTTGGGCATCTGACTTTGGCTCAGGTAATGATCTCACCCTTGTGAGTATGAGCCCTGCATCAGGCTCTGTGCTGACAGTTGGGAGCCTGGAGCCTGCTTCGGATTCTGTGTCTTCCTGTCTCTCTGCTCCTCCCCTGCTTGCTCTGTCTCTGTCTCTGTCTCTCTCTCTCTCAAAAATAAATAAACGTAAAAAAAAAATTTAAAAAAAAAGGAGAAGAAAGAATCAAGAATGACTCTACAGACTTTGGCCTTAACAATTGGAAAGGTGTTTTCTTGAACTGGAGTAGACTGCAAATGAAAGAATTTTTTGTGAGGAGAGTTGACTTCAGATTTGTTATCTTAAACTTAAGATGATTATCCGAAATCCAAATGGGCATGGGATTTATATTTATATGGAAATATATAAATCTAGAGATTAAGGGAGAAATCCAAGCTAGCCACACAAATTTAGGATTCATTATCATAAATGTGATTTCACATGAAGATATCATGTGGTTTAAAACTGTCCTATGCCGGGGTGCCTGGGTGGCTCAGTCAGTTAAGCCTCTGACTTCAGCTCAGGTCACGATCTCATGCTTCATGCATTCGAGCCCCATGTCAGGCTCTGTGCTGTCAGCTCCAAGCCTGGACTCTGTCTCCCTCTCTTTGACCCTCCCCTGCTTGTGCTCTGTCTCTCTCCCTCTCTCCCCCTTTCCCTCTCTCTCTCTCAAAAATAAACACTGAAAAAATTTAAAAAAATAGAACTGTCTTATGCCCTTAACTCTTCTTTTTACCCCTTCCCGCTGTTGTGTGAAAAACAAAAGAGATGAGTGGAACAGAGAAGCAAAAGCTAACTACACTCCCATTCCTGAAGACTACTACGGTCTTTAGGGGAATGGGCAGGTGAGGGGGGAGTCCTTCTTTTGAATGAAAATTGAAATGTTTAATTAATATCTTGGACTGGACAATCTAATCTCTAAATTAAATCTGCATTTGCAAGTTTAGGTAGTCATAAATCTATTTCTTATCTCAGTGTACCGAATAAAGTCATGGGAAATATGCAAGTTTCGATCCAAGGTCATGGAAATATTTCCCCTAGTGAATACAATTGGAAAGGGCATTTAGAGAAAGAAGAAAAATTGCTCATCACTCTAATAGCATAGCAATTACAATAATAATTAGTTTATCCATTACACTCTTTTTCACTTATCCACTTAAGTTAATCCTTTTCTTCTATAACCACATAAAGAAAGGTGTCTATCGGTGTCTAAATGAAAAGAGCTTCCAATTATGAAGGAGTTTGCCAAAGGATGAAGCTTTTATGAATGTGTGCATGGGAAGAAAGCTTAAGATTTCTGCAAGGTTCCCAGCTCAATCCTGAACAAATTCTAATCAACCATTGCTCTTCATTGATATTTTCATTTTTACTGCAGCCACAGAAATAAATGCCCTTGATTAGGTGCTTGGAAAAATAGACTGTGATATGGCCAACTGCTTACAAGGATATGTGACTGGCTCAGACCCTTACTTTTATGCAGACACAGCTCATCAGCTCAGTTGATAAGCTATGGCACCAAGTTGTGGGTTGAAATGTCATGATGGTATACAACTTCTTACTTGAAGACTCAAAAAGCTCCCTCACTTAATTTACTTCAATTTTCCCTTTTTATAGCATGGTTCACTTCTGAAAAGACCATCAGACTTTTACGACTGTGTTAAAAGTGGAAATTATAAACGTTGCTTTTACAAAGCACATGGAGAAAGCATCAGGTGTCAAGATCTAAAAAGGGCTGTCAGGATGATCTTGCATTAACTGGTGTTCTGACTGCTTGAAGCAGCCTAAAAATATTCACTGGCATGCAAGCCCAAAGGCCCAGACACACAGAAGAGGGTGAAGCAGAGCCAGAGGCCAGCTATTTGTTATTTAAATAGAACATTAATGTAATAGAAGGTATTTGCTTGTTTCAGCAAGACTACTATCATAAACTTTGCAGAGTAATACCTTGCCTTTAATAGCGCAGCTTGGGAGTCATTATGGGCAGCAGCCACAATATGTCTAGTATAGTAATGGATGGCCGTTCAAGCCAGAATTTCCCACCCCATATTACCATTTTAGGAAGTTTGTAAAGGTGACTCGTAATATTAAATATCAAGCAGTCTACCATAGCACTGAGTTGAAAGCAAATTCAGACAACAGGAGTGATACACTCACCCAAGATATCATCAGCTTGCAGCATCATGAGTTTCCGGGGTCTGGCCAGAACTTTAGTCTCATCTCTTCTTGCTCTCTGATTATAGAAAATGATGCGCTTTTCCTTGGTGTTTTCTCTGGAAGCAAAAGCAAATGAAGATTTTGTGTGACTTAGAAGGGTACATATATCGAAGGAGGTTGCAGCTTTGAGGTTTTTTTAATAGAACTTAAAATTATCCAATCTCTTAGTTACTGAAAATGAAATTTATGACAAATGTTGCAGAGAGGAGGGGCCAATATGGCGGAGACGTAGGATAATCCGAACATCCTTCTTCTCTCAACAAAGACGTGTTGAAGCCAAAGGACTTTGAATTCCAAGAGTTCAGGAAGAAAAGACACAGTAGAGTTTCCAGGGCACCGGAACAAACTGACAGGCCGGAGGTGTGTGATTACGAACTGGGAGAGATAAAACAAATGGGACGGGAGAGATCCGCTTCTGTGGAAAGAAAAAGGGAAGAGAAAGAGCTGCTGGGGAAGCATAGGGCTGTATTTGGACAAGAGAAAAACCTTGTACCAGAACAGGGAAATATCCAAGCTCTAACTGCAGGGCTTTTTCCGGACTGGGGCCAGCTGCCCAAATTGCACCCCTGGGGAGGAGGGGCACCAGCTCCGGGCTTGGCGGCTGGGTCAGGGGGCACAGTCAACAGTAAGAGAAAGCAATTCTCTCCCTGGCGTGTTGTGGGACAGGACAAAGCCTGCCTGTCTGCCAGCCAGGGACTACACATCCGGCGCACTTCCACAGTACTGGGGTACGTAGAGGAAGAGTTTGAATCCCAGACAAGCACCGGGCATGGGAGTCAGTGTAGTGAGATAAACTGCCTCGATTGCACCCGCAGCAAAGTGAGGACGGCTGGAACAGAGTGGTTTGGGACCCCAGGTTTGTGGAGGAGAGACTTGCTGGTCACCATTTTTCTCCCCATCACCACTAAGTTGGGGCCTTGGAGATCCAACAGCCCACCCACAGTGGAGGCGGGGCCAACCTACACCAAACCATGCCCCTCTGCAACTGGTAACTGTGGATCTACTGAAGCAGGGTAGAAGCTGAGGAACCAGAAGGCCCCTCTTCCAGACCAGTGCTGCTGTGTTGCCTGGTTTAATTCTTGCACAGTTCTTATTATATAGATACATTCTTCC
This sequence comes from Crocuta crocuta, assembly GCF_008692635.1. Classification (NCBI taxonomy): domain Eukaryota; kingdom Metazoa; phylum Chordata; class Mammalia; order Carnivora; family Hyaenidae; genus Crocuta; species Crocuta crocuta. The sequence goes on along the minus strand of NW_027530617.1, from coordinate 1,533,996 downwards.
TTCCTTTCCTCCTTCTTAACTCTTCCCTCCTCTAGTCTGGTTACTCTGGTTGTTGGTTTGTTTAGCAGACATATTTAATCCATTCTCTTGATACATGTTCCACACCTCCTTTATTCTCTATTCTCTCTCTCTGGATTGGGCCTTATAGTTTCTCTGTCTGGACAACTTTATCTTCTTTTCCCCCTGCCTCCTTTCTTATTTTCCTTTCTCTGTCTCTGGATTAAGCCATATAGTTCCTCTGGTCAATTTTTATTCTTTCTTTTTCCTCTCCCCTGTCATTTCTCTCTTTGTATGGGCTAAGCCCTCTTTCATCAGCATGGCCTCCACCCTGTTGTTTACTTGTAGCTGGCGTTTCTGGTTTTTTGTTTTTGTTAGTTTCTGTGTTTTCATGTTTTTGTTTTCTGTTGTTTTTTATTTGCCTGTTTCTTTTCCTTTCCAAAGCTACTGCAATGAACAAATCAAAGGACACCTGGTGGAGGGTCCAAAACATCATCAAGAGTAGAGAAATCAAGTAACCAAGTGAAAGTTTGACCTCTTTGCCAATTTGGATGCCGTTTATTTTATTTTGTTGTCTGATTGCTGAGACTAGGACTTCAAACACTATTTTAAACAACAGTGGTGAGAGTGGGCATCGCTGTCGTGTTCCTGATCTCAGGGGAAAAGCTCTCAGTTGTTCCACATTGAGGATGATATTAGCTGTGGGATTTTCATATATGGCTTTTATGATGCTTAAGTATGTTCCTTCTATCCTGACTTTCTTGGGGGTTTTTATTAAGAAAGGATGCTGTATGACAGGAACACGACAGGGATGTCCACTCTCACCACTGTTGTTTAACATACTGCTGGAAGTCCTAGCATTAACAATCGGACAACAAAATGAAATAAAAGGCATCCAAATTGTCAAAGAAGTCAAACTTGCACTTTTCACAGATGACATGATACTCTACATGGAAGACCCAAGAGATTCCACCAAAAAACTGCTAGAACTGTTTGATCCCTGAATTCAGCAAAGTCACAGGGTAAAAAAATCAATGTACAGAAATTGGTTGCATTTTTATAGACCAATAATAAAGCAACAGAAAGAGTAATAAAGAAACTGACCCCATTTACAATTGCACCAAGAACTGTAAAATACCTAGGAATAAATCTAATCAAAGATATAAGACATCCGTATGATGAATACTATAGAAAGCTTATGAAGGAAATTGAAAAAGTCACAAAGAAATGGATAAACATTCCATTCCCATGGATTGGAAGAATAAATATTGTTAAAATGTCAATACTACCTAAGGCACTCTACACATTCAATGCAATCCCAATCAAAATTGCACCAGCATTCTTCTCAAAACTAGAACAAACTATCCTAAAATTTGTATGGAGCCACAAAAGACCCTGAAAAGCCAAAGTAATACTGAAGAAGAAAACCAAAGTGGGAGGCATCACAATACTGGACTTTGGCCTCTACTGCAAAGCTGTTCTCATTAAGACAGTATGGTATTGACACAAAAACAGACCCATAGACCAATGGAATAGAATAGAGAACCCATAACTGGACCCACAAATGTATGGCCATCTAATCTTTGACAAAGCAGCAAAAAGAATATACAATGGAAAAAAGACAGTCTCTTTAGCAAATAGCGCTGGGAAAACTGGGCAGCAACATGCAGAAGAATTAACCTGGACCACTTTCTTACACCATACACAAAAATAAACTCAAAATGGATGAAAGACCTAAATGTAAAACAGGTAACCGTCAAAACGCTAGAGGAGAAAGCAGGCAACAACTTCTTTGATCTCAGCCACAGCAATTTCTTACTCAATACATAATTCCCTACAAGGGCAAGGGAATTAAAAGCAGAAATGAACTATTGGGACCTCATCAAGACAAAAAACTTCTGCACTGCAAAGGAAACAAATAACAAAACTAAGAGGCAACCAATGGAATGGGAAAAGATAGTTGCAAATGACATATTGGATAAAGGTTAGTATTAAAAATCTATAAAGAACTTACCAAACTCCACACCTGAAAAACAAATAATCCAGTGAAGAAATGGGCAGAAGACATCAATAGATACTTTTCCAAAGAGGACATCCAGATGGCCAACAGACACATAAAACGATGCTCAATGTCACAAATCATCAGGGAAATACAAAACAAAGCCACATTGAGATACCACCTCACACTGGTCAGAGTGGCTAAAATGAACAAACCAGGAAACTACAGATGCTGGTGAGGATGTGGAGAAATGGGAACCCTCTTGCACTGTTGGTGGGAATGCAAACTGGTGCAGCCGCTCTGGAAAACAGTGTGGAGGTTCCTCAAAAAATTAAAAATAGAACTCCCCTACAACCCAGCAATAGCACTACTAGGAATGTACCCAAGGGATATAGGAGTGCTGATGCTTAGGGGCACATGTACCCCAATGTTCATAGCAGCACTCTCAACAATAGCCAAAATATGGAAAGAGCCTAAATGTCCATCAAATGATGAATGGATAAAGAAGATGTAGTTTATATATCCAATGGAATAGTACTTGGCAATGAGAAAGAAAAAAATCATGCCATTTGCATCTATGAGGATGGAACTGGAGGGTATTATGCTAAGTGCAATAAGCCAGTCAGAGAATGACAGATTCCATATGTTTTCACTCATATGTGGATCTTGAGAAACTTAACATAAGACCATGGAGGAAGGGAAAGGGGAAAAAAAAGTTACAGAGAGGGAGGGAAGCAAACCGTAAGAGACTCTTAAATATAGAGAGCAAACTAAGGGTTGATGGGGGATGGCGGAGAGGGAAAAGTGGGTGATGGGCATTGAGAAGGGCACTTGTTGGGATGAGCACTGGGTGTTACATGTAAGCCAATTGACAATAAATTATATTTTAAAAAAAAGAAAATGAGGTAAAGCCATTCCTTCAAGGATACTCCAAATGTCTGCTTGTGCTCAATCAAAGGCAAAAACATGCACAAGGTATGGAAAACTCAAAGGGAAATCAGCCTAGTTAAAAACGTATTCTGAAAGGTATATTGACTACCTATTACGTTCACTTGGCCCATGAGAATTTCTCTTGCTCTCTTCTCTCTTTATAGAATTTTTGTGTCTTTATATTAGCACATTTTCCTTAGAAAACTTAAGCATTTATAAAGAAATAAATGAAAGTTTCCTGTAATGCCTTGAACTCAAGAAAATTGCCTAGTATTTTGGTATGTTTTTCCTAGGATTTAATATTTATTATAAATAAGAACATATAGTGTGTATGTGTCTGTACATACATGTATACACATACACAGTAAATATAAAACATACATCCTATGCATACATTATACTTTGTCCAACCAGTATCTCAATGTTGTACATTTATATTGGTCCCAACTTTTGATCTTATAAATAATACTGTCATAAATATCTTTGTATATTGCTCACACTTTTGATGATTTCCTTAATGTACAGACCTACAAATGAAATTGTTACATCAGAAAATATAAGTAATTTTAATCATATAGACACATTCAACTGAATGCATTCCATAAGTGTTTTACTAAAGAGATCTTTCCAATAGCAGTATATGAGATAAATTACTATATTGCCTCCAGACTAGGAATAAGTATCATCTTTTTAAAAAAATTGTATTTTTGCAAGTCGGATAAGTTAAGAAGGCATCTTGTCTTATTCATGAATCAAAATTCGTTTCTTTGATTACTAATGAAGTGAGTATTTAAAAATATATTTATTAGATAAATGCAAGATTTCTTTACTGTTAATAGTTATGTAACATTCATCAAGTCTAAAATATCTCTGTTACAATATGTGGAAAGCTTCTTTCATTTGAAATTTTATGAAAAGTCAAAATATTTTTTAAGAACAAATTAACCCAAGCTATATAATATGAATTGTATATATGTTATTGTACAATAACTAAGAAAAATGACTAAAAATAACACCTAATAATCCTTGAAGTAGGTATAGCTATAAAATTCCATTAAGGCAGGAGTTTGGCATGTTTGAAGAATTGAAATACTTTTATCATATGAAGCCTGGTCCTCACATTTTCTGTCTATTTCTTTCTGGTTCCATAGTTGTAGTAACCATTGATCTGAAATTCTCAGTCTTCGATGACACACTTGCTTAATGTTTTCACCTAGTTATGACTTTGGAAATTGGTTTCAGCAGGATATTACCCTTCAAGGTTAGCCCTCTGCTTTTTCCCACTTGGCAATGCTTTCTGCTCTGGACTTCTGAATCCTATAAATGTTCCATAGTATTTGATGGCGGAGGGTAGTTTTAAGTTCCTAGGATCACTTTTTGGCTGAACTGGAATCCTAACTGAAAATATCTTGTCTAGAGCATTGCACCCCATTATAATACTTTATCACATTCTACATGTTATAGTTCAAGAGTATTTCTCCTTCATTCCTCGGTGCTGGCTACCCAGGTACTGTTTGGTAAACAATTTCTGCAATGTACAGTCATGTATCAATGAAAATTTCTACAAATATCTCATCTAGACAAGTCCATAAGTTGCACATTTGAATACCCCTAAAGCATTATCTGTAGATATTCCCAGAATTGATCATTCATTTATTAGTGAAAGAGAAAGAGGGAGGAAGCAACGGATTTTAAAAAGAAAAAATATATGTAAAACAGATCATTTTTTAATGAAGTAAAACTCAAATTAATCAGTTTGATGGGGAGAATGGAAGAGAAGTAAAACTTGTCAAGCACCTACTAAGTGCGAGGCTAGGCATATTATCTACCACACAATAAGCTAGTGAGAAAAATAAGGATTACTTCCTTTTTATTTTTTTAGAATTTTACTTATTTTTAGGAGAGAGAGAGAGAGAGACAGCGTGAGCAGTGGAGGGTCAGAGCGAGAGGGAGTCACAGACTGAAACAGGCTCCAGGGTCTGAGCTGGCAGTCAGCACAGAGCCCGACGTGGGGCTTGAACCCACGAACCGTGAGATCATGACCCAAGCGAAAGTCGGACGCTTAATCGACTAAGCTACCCAGGTGCCCCAGATTATTTCCTTTTTAAATCCAGGCACTGTGCTAAGTACTTTACGATTGCTGTTACATTTAATCCATCTATTATATATGTGTGTGGTATAGTGTCCATTTACAAATGAGAAAAAAGATTTATAAGTTTCCAAGATCAAATTGCTAAGAGGTAGACCTAAGATTATGGACACAAATCTGTCTGATTCTAAATTACATGCACTTAATTAGTATGCTTTAGTATTTCTTTGTGAGGTATATATTTTTTGCATACAAGGGATATTTAATTACGGATTTTATAGCTGAGAAATTAAGGGTCAGATCTATTAAGTTTCATAATCAAGGACATTCAAATTAAATATGTTTTGCTCCAAAGCTCTAAATTACCCAACATCAAGGGAAATAATAAACAAACATTCAGTTGTTAAGAAGAAATCTCTTGGGTCTATAAATATGGACTGCTAAAAAAAAATTTTTAAAAAGCTAATAAGCAATGTTAACTAAGTGAATAGGAAGGGAGCCTCTGATTACTCCTCTAGGTAAGAAAAGCAAAGTTTCTCAGGAGTTCCAAATTCTAAAGTTGTTTTTTCTTTCCATTTCAAAAAGACTAGTCCTAAAAAACACCTACTCTTTAGGGCAGGATGTTAAATGTAATTGATTATTTCTGCTTTGGTGTGAATAATTAGAACACATACTCATCAACAGGGCAAGCCACTCGAAACAAATCGTTTGGAAATGTCAATGAAACAAGGAGGAAATTCTTCTCAGAGCAGCCCTCTGAGTTTCCCTAATTCCCAGCAACATCAATCCCTATAACATGTAATGGCTCCACCGTGGAAATTCTGATTGGGGACAGCTACAGCATATCTCAGTGTAAATACATGCCAGACTATCTCTTTCAACAGTGAGTCAGAAAAATTCTGTTTAAAGGATATTACAGAGAGGTAAAATATTTGCAGAATCAGAGGTTTGGTGGAGGTGTACTATTTACAGATTAGAAGTTCCATGGTTTCTTTCTTTCTTTTTTTTTCCTCCTCTTCCTCCTCCTCCCCCTCCTCTTTCCTTCTCCTCCTCTACCCTCCAGCTCTTCCTCTTTCCTCTCCTTTTCCTCCTCTTCCTCCTTTAATTTACTTCTCTCTCTCTCTCCTAGATTTTCTTAAAACAGGTGGGTGAGGCCAGCTTCACTCCAGAACATGTTTTTCTGAATGCTTAAAAGATTGTCTTATTAATAAACACTATCCCAAAAGTGAATAAAAGCTAATCAAAGGAATATGTGGATTTAATAACTACCCTCTAGATTAAAAATATAATTAAAAATAAAAACAGTCCTTAGGAATGGGTTCCATCATAAGTGCAACTCACATTAATTATTAATAGCTATCTCCAATGTTTCCAATATAACTTTCTGCAGCAATGGAAATGTCCTATATCTGGGCTATAGAATATAGTAGCAACTAGCCATGTGTATTTATTGAGGATTTGTCCTTGATGTGCATTAGTGTGATTGAGAAAATAAATTTTAAATTATACTGGGCTTTCATTACACTAAATTTTATAAACAATTTTACAGCACCAACTTTGACAACTTAAATAAAATGAAAACATTCCTTTAAAGACTATCAAAGCTCATTCAAGAAGAAATACAAATCCAGAACAGCCTTATATCTATTAAGGACATTGAATTTGCAGTTAAAATCCTTTCCACAAAGAAAACTCCAAGATCAGATGACTTCTCTGGTCTATTACACATTTTAAAAAGAAACAATGTCAATTGCACACAATTTTTCCAGAAAATTTGAAAAGAGGGAATACTTCAAACTCATTTTATAAGACCAGCTTTATGTTGAGACCAGAAACAGACTAAAAAATTACAAGAAAACAAAATCACAGACCAATATTCCTCATTAAGATACATTAAAAATTCTTAACAAATTTTTAGTAATTGAACCTACCAATTTTTTTACTGTAATTATTTATTTTGAGAGAGAGAACAAGTAGAGGAGGGGCGCAGGGAGAGAGAGAGAGAGAGAAAGAGAGAATCCCAAGCAGGCTTCATGCTCTCAGCACAGAGCCCCATGCAGGGCTCGAACTCATGAACTGTGAGATCATGACCTAAGCCGAAACCAGGAATTGTATGGACACTTAACCAACTGAGCCACCCAGGTGCTTCGAATCCACCAATGTTTAAAATGAAAAACACAGGGATGCTTGGGTGACTTAGTTGGTTAAGCATCTTTGGCTCAGGTCATGATCTCATGGTTGTGAGTTTGAGCCCCACATCGGCCTTTGTACTGACAGCTCAAAGCCTGAAGCCCGCGTCAGATTCTGTGTCTTCTTCTCTCTCTGCCCCTTCCCCACCTGCACTCTGTCCCTCTCTCTCTCAAATAATAAATAAGCATTAAAAATTTTTTTAATCAATCAATATAATTTACCATATTTACAAACCAACCCAAATAAAAGGTACAATTGTATCAATATATATATATATAAATGCATTTGTCAGAATTCAAAATCCATTCTTTCCAGATAAACTCAGCAAAATAACAATAACAACTTAAATAAAATGAAAACATTCCTTTAAAGACCCAGACTTTAAAGGGTCTTAAAGTCTTAAAAGACTTTGAAGAAAGAATCTTCAACCTGATGAAGAGCATCTCACCTACAACTAACTTCATTGTTAATAGTGAAAGAAAGACTGCATTCCAGTAAAGATACAGAACGAGAGGAAGATAGCTGCTTGTTTTTATTCCTGGAAATTTGTACCTTTTGACCATCTTCACCCATTTCTTCTCACTGCCAACTCCTAACTCTGGCAAACTTCTGTTCTCTGTTTCTGTGGATTTGGGTTTTTTTCCCTAAGATTTCTACATGTAAGTGAGATCCCACAGCATCTGTCTTTATTTGTATGACTTATTTGAACTATCATAATGCCTCCAAGCTCCATCCATGTTGTGGCAAATTGCAGTGTTTTCTTTTCTATGGTTGAATGGTATTCCAATATCATTTCAATGGAATAATATTTCCCACACACACACAAACATATATACATGCATCATATATACATGACATGTATCTCATATTTCCTTTTTCTATTCATTTATCAATAGACACTTGGGTTGTTTCCACGTCTTGGCTATTGTGGATAATTCTGCAATGAATATGAGGGTGAAGATACACTGTTTGAGATACTGATTTCATTTCCTTGAGATATATATCCATAAGTAAAATTAATGGATCATATGATAGTTTTAGTTTTAATTTTTTGAGGAGCCTCCATACTATTTTGTTAGTAAATGTACCAATTTACATTCCCACCAACAGTGCCCCGTAGTTCCCTTTCCTCCACATTATTGCCAATACTTACTGTCTCTGTTTTTTCTGATGAAAGCCATTCCTACAGGTATGAAGTGATATCTCATTGTGGTTTTGATTTGCATTTCCTGATAATTGGTGATGCTGAGCACCTTTTAATGTACTTGACCATTTTTATGTCAAGATTTTTTTCAATTGTTCAAGTCTTTTGTCTATTTTTAAATTGAGTAATTGAGTGGGGATTGCTACTGAGTTGTAAAAATTCTTTATATATTTTGAATATCAATCCCTTAGCAGATAGGTGATTACCAAATATTTTCTCTCATTCTGTATGTTGCCTTTTCATTTTGTTGATAGTTTCTCTGCTGAGCAGAAGCCTTTTTGACATAGTCCTACTTGTTTAATTCTGTTTATTGCCTTTGCTTTTGGTGTCAAATCTAAAAAAATTATTGCCAAGACTGATGTCAAAGAGCTTACAGCCTATGTTTTCTTCAAGGAGTTTTATGGTTTCAGTCCTAAGATTCAAATCTTTAATTAATTTTAAGTTGATTTTTGTGTATGGTGTAAGTTAGGGGTCCAGTTTTATTCTTTTGCATGTAGTTTTCTAGTTTTCCCAACACTTTTTATTAAAAAGAATATCCTTTTCCCATTGTATATATTTTGTTAATTTTTTAATATTTACTTATTTATGAGAGAGGGAGAGACAGAGCACAAGCAGGGGAGGGTGAAAGGCAGAGGGAGAGGGAGAAACAGAATCCAAAGGAGGCTCCAGGCTCTGAGCTGTCAGCACAGAGCCCAATGCCGGGCTGAAACCCCCAAAACATGAAATTATGACCTGAGCTGAATTAGGCATCTAACTGACTGAGCCACCCATATGCCCTTCCCACTGTATATTCTTGACTCTTTTGTTGTAAATTAATTGACTATCTATGGATGCTTTTACTTCTGGTTTCTTTATTCTATTCTATTTATCTATGTATCAGGTTTTTTTTTAATGCCAATGCCATACTGTTCTGATCACTATAGCTTTGTAATATAGTTTGAAATCAGGAAGTGTGATCCTTCCAACTTTGTTCTTTCTCAAGATTTCTTTGGCTACTTGGGTCTTTTGTGGTTCCATACAACTTTTAGGATTATTTTTTTTCTATTTTGGTGAAAAATGCCTATGGAATTTTAATAACAAGTGCACTGAATCTGTAGATTACTTTGAATAATATGGACATTTTAATCATGTTAATTCTTCCCATTCATAAACACAGAATATCTTTCCATTTATTTGTGTCTTCATCAATTTCTTTCATCAGCATCTTACAGTTTTTAGTGTACAGATCTTTCATCTCCTTGGTAAAATTTATTCTTAGGTATTTTGTTCTTTCTGATGCCATTGTAAATGGGATTGTTTTCTTAATTTCTCTTTCTGATCATTTGTTATTAGTATATAGATACGCCACTGATTTTTATATATTGATTTTGTATTTTGCAACTTACCTAAATTTGTTTATTAGTTCTAATAAGTTTGTTTTTGTTTTTGGCAGGGGCTTTAGAATTTTCTATGTAAAATATTATGCCACATGTAATAGAAACAATTTTACTTCTTACCTTCCGATTTGGGTGACTTTTATTTTTTTTCTTGCCTAACTGCTCTGGGTAGGACTTCCATTATTATGTTGAACAAAATTGTTGAGAGTGTACATTCTTTTTTCTTTTCTTTCTGAGAGAAAGAGGGCGTGAAAGCAGGGGAGGGTCAGAGAGAGAGGGAGACACAGAATCTGAAGCAGGCTCCAGGCTCTGAGCTGGCAGTCAGCACAGCGGGGCTCGAACCCACAAACTGTGAGATCATGACCTGAGACAAAGTCAGACACTTAACTGACTGAGCCACACAGGCACCCCGAGAGTGGACATACTAGCCTCTAGCCTGATCTTAGAGGAAAAACTTTCAGTGTTTCATCACAGAGTATGATCTTGGCTGTGGGCTTGTCATATATGTCCTTTATTATGCTGAGGTACATTTGTTCTATACCCAGTTTGTTGAGAGTTATTATGAATATATATTGCATTTTGTCAAATCCTTTTTATGCATCTATTGAGATGATCATATGATTTTTATCCTTCATTCCATTAGTGGTTAGCAATAACTATGCTGAGTTTAAAGTAGTACATAGTGTTTGGCTTAATTTACATAAAATTCTTTAAAAACATATTAATCTATGGAGATATAAAGCAGATGAGTGGTAGCCTGGGAGTTGGGGGGGGGGGGCAGGGAAGAAGAAGAGGAAGAAATGACAAATGGGAACAAAGAAACTTTGGGGAATAATAAATATGTTCTTAATTGTGCTAATGTTTTTTATAAGTGTAGACATATATCAAAATGTATCAGGTTTTAAACTTTAAATATGTGCGGCTTATTGTATGTCATCGAAACCTGAAAAGACTGTTAGCATTTTAACTTAAATAGTCACATGTTGGAAGTGAGTACAGCATTGTTACATGAGATAATACAAATCTAGACTATTAAAACATTCAAGGTTATTGACAAAGTCACTAAGTGCCATGATCAAATATGACATGTCCTCTGGATATGAGAGAGGAAGTGGAAGTACTTGTGTTAGACTTGTCAGTACTCGTTACTATGTGATTACTCCTGGGATTCCAGTTGCTCTGTGTCATCTGATCCAGTCAAGGCAAGATGTAGTAGAATTGTTGGACCACTCAAAGGAATAGAATAATATCTTTTGTGGGGGTAAAAGCAGAAGTCTGGAGAGACAGGTAATGAAATAATCATAATCTTATCCAACTTTGATAACTTTTTACAGCATTTCATATGTAGTCATTGTGTCATAAATCTTTCTTAAGTCATACTTGTCATAATTTTACTGTAACATAGTTGGTACTCAATTAATTTAAATATGCTACAAGGTTTAAAGAAATGATCCTACCTACATAGAAATAGGCTAATGTAGCATGTGTGGGGTTTTTTTTCTTCAAGATTTCATCCTTATCACCTTATCACCTAAAACTTTTTTAAAAAGTGTTATGTTATAAGAATAAGAAACACTAGGGGCGCCTGGGTGGCTTAGTCGGTTAAGCGTCCGACTTTTGCTTAGGTCATGATCTCGCGGTTCGTGGGTTCGAGCCCCGCGTCGGGCTCTGTGCTGACTGCCAGCTCAGAGCCTGGAGCCTGTTTCAGTCTGTGACTCCCTCTCTCTCTGACCCTCCCCTGCTCACGCTGTCTCTCTCTCTCTCTCTCCTAGAAATAAATAAAAATATTTAAAAAAAAAGAAATAAATAAAACATTAAAAAAATTTAAAAAAAAAGAATAAGAAACACTAATACAAAATTATCTCGCAAATGTTGTATCTTGCTTTTCAGTGTTCATAAGAACTGGAGTTCTATCATGCTGTAGGTAATACATGAAGAAGAGATGAAAAGGGTGAAGTGTACTCTCTATATAAATGAAAGATAATATTGCGTGCTGAGAGTTGAAACTGTAATATAACTATGCAGTTAGGAACACTGGTGTACAACATCAATATAGAAAAGAAAATACAAGAACAGCTGCTGTGATGGCAGGATAAGAGTGTACCTCCATTTAAGCTATTAGCACGGTTAAAGAAACAATGTCAAGGGGCGCCTGGGTGGCTCAGTCGGTTAAGCGTCCGACTTCGGCTCAGGTCTTGATCTCATGGTTTGTGGGTTTGAGCCCCGCGTCGGGCTCTGTGCTGTCTGCCAGCTCAGAGCCTGGAGCCTATTTCAGTGTCTGTATCTCCTTCTCTCTCTGACCCTCCCCTGCTCATGCTGTCTGTCTCTCTCTCAGAAATAAATAAAACATTAAAAAAAAAAAAGAAACAATGTCAAGTCTAAAGGCATTAAGCAGTGATAAAAGCACAGAAAAATAAAAGTCAGGAAAGATATACTTTGCCTTTGCCCCTCAAACAATTGTCAGGGAAGAGAGTGCCTATTGAGAGGACTGAAGTATCCTCCCACATTTTAGGCTTTCTCTCCCTGGGGTGCATATTAGAGCCTCAGAGTGTCAGAACTCCAGGAATACAAAGTTGTGTTTTTATCCAACAATCACTGTTTTCTTTCTTTCTTGTTAAAATAAATTGATTTTACCCAAGTATCAGGCAGCCATGTGTGTTAGAGAAACTGAAGCCTGTTTTAAGACCAAGTGATGAATCATAATGGGCTTAAACTGATGCTGGTCGGGAGATTTGGAAAATCCCAGCCAAGGATAACACTTCCTATTTTCTCTCTTAGATATTGTCATCTGGAAGTGACTCCTGGAGCTTTGGCAGCTATCTTGACATTAGGTTAGTTACCTTTAGAGGACTAGCCAGGAGGACTGAGAGATGACAGAAAGAAACTGCATCTTTGATGATGTCATGCCGCCACTGAATTTACCCACTCTGGAAACCCACCACCTGTAAGCCAGGATTACTCATATCTCTCTGGATATTTTGGACCGGATGGTTGTTTGCTGTGGGGGCCTGATCTGTGTGTTATAGGATTGCTTAGTAACATTCTTGGTCTCTACTCACTGGATGCTAGTAGCATCCGCCCCCAGGAGTAACAAGCAAAAATGTCTCCAGACATTGCTAAGTATTTCCTGGATGCCAAAACTGTTGCCGGTACTACTCCTTGTTGAGAACCACTGCTCTAGGTTTATTGCTATATGAGACTATATGTGTGCCTTATTGTTTTAGGCATTTTAATTGAATATGCAGCCAGAAGCATCTTAGTCCAGAACCTCACAGCATCCACTGTATAATTTACTCATTTTAACCACTGTTTAACCATCTTTGTTGTGGTATCCTTGTTTGCTAAAATAAAAAATAAAGAAACTTTGTTCTTCCTTTTTTTTGCTTCTTTTTCTTGATTTCTTTTCTTCTTTCTTCTCTTCCCCCTCTGCTTTTACTTTGTTCTTTCTCTTCTCTCCTCTTCATTTCATCCTGCCCTTCCCTTTTTCTTCTGTTCTTCCTCCCTAACTCTCTTTCCTTCTTCCCTCCCTCCCTCCCACTTGCTTGCTTGCTTGCTTGCTTCCTTCCTTTTCAGAAAAACCTTAACTCTGAATAAAATAACTATAAGAGTTAGCTTTGGTAAAGTTGAGACCATTATGATTCACACATTAAATCAAAGAAGTTGGGATGACAAGGCCACTTATCAACTGATTGTTGAGTAGAATGGCACAAATGAGTTACCGTGTCTGCTCATCTTTCTCAGAGATACTGTCAAGCATGAATCATGAAGCTGGTTAGGAATCTCCTGGTGCGGTGTAACAAAAATATTCTACCCACAGACTGGTTTGAGTCACTCCAGGCAAAGCCAGAGTAGATACAGCATATTGAAGGAAGAAGCCACACACAAATGACATTGCCCCGGGATCACCTGTGAGACACGCTTACTCTTTCCTGCTCTGACAGACATCATAAGGTCATAATCCTTTATTATCCCTTTTATTTTTATATGTTTGTGACAAAGAAATTCTCATATGAAATCTAGCATTACTTTGAAATGTGTTCGCTTGAAGTGAGTTTAAGATATGCACTAAAATGGCTGTATTACTAATTAGGGAATATTCTTTTTCCCTAAAAGTCTTCTATGGAAGATATAATATAGATATAATTACAGATTGTCAGGATCAAGTTTGCTTCAATTTAACATAATTAGAAGTAGTTCTACCAAATTCAGTGTTCTCTTTTTTTGGTAGCAAGAATAACTTAATGCCTTATTCCTGTAGTTATAAAACTACACGTCTAATGCAGCATTTCTGTTTCAGAATTCATGTGCCGTGTTTCTCAGAAATGCATCTGAATCCAACGCAAAGCTGTTCATCAGCTATGTTATGACAATTAAATAGCAGCTTTACAATTTAGGAGGCAAGCAAATACCACATTTGAATGGGGATTTCTAAATAATTGAAATCTTAAAAGACATATATAGCTTTTCAAATACTGTGTGTGATTACAGCACCTGGCAGATTCGATCACTCAAAGAATTTTCAGTTTGACTGTACAACAGCTCTAGTAAATGGTTATTAAACCAGGGTTGCAAAACTTTGTTGCAAAGTACTTTATTCTAGTTTTTGAAAGCTCTCATGCAATTCCTCCCTCTCATCTTCCTTTCTTTTTTCTTTCCTTCCTTCTTTCCACAATACTTACTACATGCTACTCTGTGACAAGTTCTTTGTTAGGTCTGTGGATGTAATAATGAACAAGATATAGTCCCAAACTTCAAGAAGTTGTAGTCTATATTAAGCTACAGTAAAGTTAAAAGGCAATACAGGATGAAAGTGCCAAGACAGAGATAAGCTCAGGTACACTGCAAGCAGAAATTGGTAAATATTACCATTCTTAGAGCTAGAGAGTTCGCAAGATACTTCTTACTTTATCATAAGGTAAAACCTTCCTCTAAGCCATCTTAATTCACTAAGTCTAGTTCTGTCCTCCAAAAACATGCAGAATAATTTTAATTTTGCCATATTTGATAATCTTAACAAAGAGTAGTTTTTCTTCTTTCCTTGAGAGTGCCTTGGGAGACACTCAATCTATGATGATTCCCTAAGTGAGTTTTTGAAATCTTTCTATGATGGGAAATTTGAAGGAAAGGTTGTTTGGAATTTTCCACTGTTGTTAATTTTAGTTGAGAAGACAAAGCACTAAAGATCATAGTCCTTCATGATGTCACTTTCCCAGAATATGTTCTACAAACAGTGGTATTGATGAGTCATCCTCACCACCAACACAGAAGTCAGTGCTCAGATTATCATTCCAGGCTGCACTTACATTTCAGATGGAAAAAACAAAAACAAAAACAAAGAAACAAAACAAAACCCAGGTCCTTAAAGGCTCAAGGTTAACAAGGCTGAATTTTTGGTGTATAATGGAGACAGTTTACCATGATTTCCTTTCCTTTGGTAAAAGATTTTAAAAGCATAACAAGGAATTGAGGATTTGGTATACAAATTGTTAAGAAATCTGAATTAAATGAATAACCCTTGGTTTTTTAAGTAGAAGACCTGGATTCTATTCCCAGTTTGGTCACTAATTAGCTGTGGGACCTTGGAAAAATCTTCCTATGATTTTGAAGAGAACTTGTTGAAGAAGTAAGTAAGAACTTGTTAAAGTAAGTCCAAGAAGCACTTGAGAAATAAGTCTCTTTCCCACCCTCCACCAACTGCTCTACCATATTCAATAAATTCAAAGGATCTTGTATTTTCCTCACAACAGATTTGCCTGATAAATTTGTGAGCCAAAAGGTAAGGGTGCAAATAATTATCTTCTAAGCACAAAATAATATGCTAGGTTCTTGACCTATATTTGCTCATTCAATCTTGTAATCATTCATTTTGTGTGTCTTTGTCACAACTTTATTACACAAGTATTATTGTGTCAAATTAGAGAGACATGGACTATAGCTTTCTTCTTTTAATTACATGGATTGGTAGAGAAACTGAGTTGAGATTCACTTACCTCCTGCCCTTTCTTTCTGATGACCCAATGATCCCAGATAGACCTCAACTCACCCAGGGTAGATTTTACTGACTTCTTTCTGGTTTATTTACAGTCAATACTTACATATTTTTTTTCTCAAACACTCCTATGATGACTGCTTTCTCCTTTGATTCAAGAGTTATAAAATCTGTTCTGACTGATGACCTAAGAAAAAAGGTAATAATTCTTCAAGGGAGGAGTTTAAGGGCAGCCAATGTGAAAAGACCAAGGGAGAGAATTAAACAGGTGGAGCCTTCTTCTGGAATGAAAATATCCTAACCACATAGGGAGGGTGGTTGCCAGGTCACTGGGAAAAGCTTGGCTCTAATAAAATTTAAAACAGTGCAGAAAACTGTTCTGGAGTGCTACAACAATGAGGACTCTGGGACCATGAGCTCTAGAGTCCTGGAGATATTCTAAAAACTGCACCACCATTTGTTAGGAAGAATATTGGAAATTCCATTGGTCTTATAGTATTTCCCATCCTTTAGGAGTTAAACAGTATCTTCTTGGGGCTAGCCTTCAACTGAAACCATTATTAAAGATTTTATAATTTTAAAAGTTACAACAGGGGTGCCTAGGTGGTTCAGTCAGTTAAGCGTCTGATTCTTGGTTTCAGCTCAGGTCATGATCTCATGGTTTGTGAGTCAAAGCCCTGCATTGGGCTCCTCACTGACAGCACAGCCTGCCTGTAATTCTCTTTCTCCCCTCCCTCTGCCCCTCCTCTGCTCTCTCTGTCTCTCAAAATAAATAAACTTATAAAAAAATTTTTTTAAGTTACATTTTCAAGTGTCTCCCAGCTAATACAATCCTCTTCTCAACATAACAGAATAGTCACAGAAGTAGTTAAAAAGGGGATGTAAATGCAAGGGGATGACAAGAAAAGCTAGCTTCTAACCTTATCCTTGTCCTAAGAGGCTTTATCTCATCTTTTTTTAAATCCTTTCTTTTATCTCATCCTTTTACTTGTGTTTTTTTTTCCTTAATTTTTTTAAATCTCATCCTTCTAAATTCCAACTAAGTTATGACCAGAATTCTTGGCAGCTTGTGCAGAACATGAAAATTCCCCAACATTCTACATTAAGGAAAAGAGATATTCTTCACCTTCCTACTCTAATTTTGTTTATAGGGGATTTTGTCTGGGTCCAAAGTGTGAAAACATGTTTAACTAATCTAACTTGATTAGCTGTGAAGAAAAGGAACAAAGGAAAGCCACTGTACAACAATGTGGTCATTTAATGCTGTTGTATATGAAGATGAAAATTTCTGGGCCCCTCTCAGTTTGCTAATAACGCTATCATTAGACTTTAATATGCTTGATTCTCACTCCACATGATTCTATTCCAAAATAGTAGCAACCCATCTTTTAAAAAGAGAACCAACCACAAATATGGAGGTTGATGGTATGGAAGGAGTATTCATTAGATTTTCATTTAGAAATAATAATGAAGTCAACAATGGCCTTTCTCTCTCTTTTTTCCCTTATTCCTGACTCCTTTCTTCCTTCAAAACAACAATCTAACCGAAAGTGTGTGAGCCAAACAAAGTCAAACCAGTTCTTGCAATGGGTTAAACACTTGGGAAAAGATTTCATCTTTTCCAGAAACAAGAGGCCTCATTCTTAGAAGGTTGGTTTTCTGGAAAACCAAATCTTTACTTTCAACCTATATTTTCAAAGTGAAGAAAAAAATGACAAAGAGTTTATTTTTGACAAATGCTCATGAGAAATAACTAAATCAATGTTAGGAAAAGCCAAAAAGGGAAAAGGAAAAACATCCCTAAGGTGCCTCTGTGTTTACCCCTCCATGTCTTTCCTGACCTATAGCAGAATGTCTCAAACCTGTATTCCGTAGCACTCTGTCACGTTACAGGTGGGCAGAAGGTCTGCCCAGGTACTGCTCCCCACTCTTCATGGCCAGACGTGGCCTGGGAAAGCCAGAGCTGTTCATCTTTTATACAACCCTACCTGTTAAGTTTCCCCCATCTACCTACAAGTATTATCGTTTTCTACATATGCCATTACAAGACAAAAGTTAAATCTGCTTGCCTACAGGAATCCTATTTAAACTTTCTCACAAGACAGGCCATACTAACCTAGCCATTTCTATGTGTGAGTGTGTGTGTGTCTTTTAGCTTTTAGAATTAGCCTAAATATTCTGAACATTCCTAAAATTCCTTGCAGGTAGCTAATCTATATTACAAAATTATGTTACTCCGTAGTGCATAACACATTGCTTCATTCATCGTGAGGTCTCACTAATAGAATGCTGGTTGATGTAAGTTCCTTTTGTGTCCACGTGAATATGGCAGGACACATTACTTACTCCCTCAACTGAGCCAGTACTCAGACAAATCCAGATAAAGCAATGAGTCTTACTTTCAGCATGTAAGCCCCATTCCATATGCTAACCAAAGTTCCAGAAAAAACTTTGCATTCCCTGTTTCCAGTTATACAGCTGTGATTAACATAACAATATTTTATTAGACAAGTAAACCCAAGGGTTACTATTTAGGATACAACTCAAATTGGTGGCCAGACAGCTAGACACTGGTTGCTGGTCCCCAAAATTGTATTAATTTTTTCCATGTATAAATTAAAAAACAACAACAAGAAACATTCCTTCTGTTTTAAGTCACACAGTCTGTGGGTTCCCCCTACTGGCTCTTTAACTGTTAGAATCAGAAGCTAATAAAACACTGATGATACCTGTCCAATAAAAATCAACTCCAGAGAGAGGAAAGTCATCAGAATGGTGCCTGATACTGGAAGATTCTAGTTCAGAAGGGCAGAAAGATGTGAAGATAGAACTGTTTATTTAAGCCAAGAGCCAGTGAGGCTCAGCTCATTTTATTTTACATGTTCATCCACATAATGTTGTTGTAAACTGATTACCAATATTTCTAGATTTATAGTTTTCTTTGAAAGGCTGCCAACAGTGAGCCAATATTGCCCCATGGTAAATAGTGTTTGATCTTCTTAGATGGAGCATGTCCACTAGAGTTTGCTAAAGGTATATTTCCTATGACCTGACTTACCCTGGCCTAATGTTATCAGTAGCATGAGTAGTTAGTTTTTGTATACTTGACTCTTTTAACTTGCTATTGCTCCATGTCCAAATTTCGCCAGGTATTTGAGTCTTGGAATTCTCCTTTGACACATAATTCCAAAACCACTTTCTTGAAAAACTACCATTGATTCCTCCACATTCTCATACCTCAACCCCTTTCCAATAAATGTTGTTATTTTGACATAAAAGGGGCTAATATGTCTGGGGAAAAGTATGCTATGAAAACTATAATTCAGGCTTAACTGCTCTTATCACATGGAGTTTAAACACCAGAATTGCACATATAGAGAGTTCTGTTAACAGAGAAAGATCATCAAAAGAATACAATTTAGAGTTACTACTGTTTCATGTCAGAATCAATTTCTATAGCTACAGCGAGGGAGAGAGAAAGTGGTATCCAGAAAACTTTATTAGTCAAATAGCAGGAAAAAAAATACACGGTGACTAAGGAAGGGATAAAAGGAATATTTGAGGTCTTTCAAAAAAGACCACATAAACTTACAACACCTGCCCAAGACAGGCTGGAAGTCAGGAAACCCAAATCTACTTTTACATTGAATGAGGATGAAAAGCAAAGCCATATTTGGTCCATTATAATTATATGCCCCCAAGAAACTTGAACCTGCTGTTTGGACTCATTGCTTCTTGATAATAGAGATTCCAGGCGCTGACGCATCACCAAAGTGGTTGTTAAGTTTACTTTGCTCGTATATTTGGCATGAAATGAGCTGTTTGGTCATATACATATTATTTACACTGGAACAGTTAAATAACAGTTTTCTGAGAACTTTCTTTTGTGAGCTTCTGCCACCCAAGTTGAGTTTCTTTACTTTATCTACCTCTTACCCCAAATAGCTCTTTTCCTACATCTCAGTAATTCTCTTATTAGGAGACACCAAAATGGAGAGGCAGTATGAAGATAATTCCTCAGGGGGTAGGGGTGGAGCTGAGGACTTCTGAGTCCAAATCACATCTCTGCCACTGACCTACTTCTGGGTGGTTTCTCCCAATGGCAAAATACAAACCTTGAAATACAAAAAAATGCATTTTTTGTTTCCTTTGATGACTACTACATAATTAGACATCCATGCACACAGGCCTACTTAGTTTAATATTTTTTTTTAAATGTTTTATTTATTTCTGAGAGGGAAACAGTGTGTGCAGGGGAGGGTCAGAGAGAGAGGGAGACACAGAATCTGAAGCAGGCTCCAGGCTCTGAGTTGTCAGCATGGAGCCTGATGCGGAGCTTGAACCCACGATGTGAGATCATGACCTGAGCCGAAGTTGGATGCTTAACCGACTGAGCCACCCAGGTGCCCCAGTTTAATATTTTTAACTGAGAAAAGAGGTGAGTCAAAGGGTCCACAGTGTGTGTATGAAAATTATACACAACCCACACACAAATAAAGTGAATATGGAGAACTTATCACTTTTATTTTCCTTCTGACAGACATTTTTCATAAGGATCTCTGTTGTTTTGTGATGAATTGTTAGTAAAATGAAATCTGAACAGCTCAAAGTGTATAATGAGTTACTATCAGCATCAAATAAAATGACTCATTGATCCAAGCCAGTTAGACTGATACCCAGCCAGTCAGTCTCATGAAGAAACAGATGGTTAAGTCTCAAAAGATCATGATTGGTAATCATGTTTAAAACAAAAACTCCCAAAGTTCTGAGGGCCAAGTAGGCTGTATCTGGCTTGTAGGGTGAATGGTGGATGCCAGACATTAGATGATCATTAGTATCTTTCTGCATTCTGATAACTCCCTTCCTGGTCTTTCTTCTTAAAGCAGTATTTCTATGGGAGCTCACTTGGCTTTCTAACAAGAACAAAAAGAAGAGGGTAGAGAAGAGTAGGGTAGATTTTGAGGTTCCGTATTTACTTATGCTGAATTGAATAAGAAATATTTTTTAAATGTTTATTTATTTTTGAGAGCACAAGTGTGGGAGGAGCAGAGAGAGAGAGGGAGACAAAATCTTAGGCAGGCTCCGTTCTACCGGAGCAGAGCCCCACACGGGGTTTGAACTTTCGATCCCTGAGATCATAAACCTGAGCCAAAGTCAGATGCTTAACCAACTGAGCCACACAGGTGCCCCAAAAATATTTTTTAAAAGGAACTCTTCTCAGAGTTTTTTTTCTAAAAATGTTTATTTATTTTTGAGGGACAGAGAGTGAGCAGGAGAGGGGCAGAGAAAGAGGGAGACACAGAATCTGAAGCAGGCTCCAGGCTCTGGGCTGTTAGCACAGAGCCTGACATGGGGCTTGAACTCATGGACTGTGAGATCATGACCTGAGCCGAAGTCAGACCTTAACCAACTGAGCCACCCAGGTACCCTCTTCTCAGAGTCTCTAACACGCCAGTGCATAATATGATCTATGAAATTGCATAATTTTTTCTCCATGAGATTTGATACCGTGCAGACGGGTTGTTTAGAAATGTATTAGGGCATTTTGATATCATGACAGTTGAGGACCTCTACTTGAATTTAAAAGCCAGGCAACACGGATGTTAAATAACTGCAGTACTTGGGGCAGTCCCACACAACAAAGAATTGTCTGGCCCAAGATGCTAGTAGCCTCTCATTGACATCGGCAGAGAATGCAACATTCCTCGAATGACTTTGACCACAGAACCTTCCATTTGGAGAGCAACCTGGGGTNATGGATTTCTCTTTTTAAATGGAATTTGGCAAAACCTAAAATTATTTCAATCCCTTTAATCAGGGTGAAATGGAAGTAGTAAAAGGGAGTGAGTGAAACTTCTGTCTCAAATCCAGAGTCAGATAGCCAACTTTGTGTCTTTGGAGCATTTATGGCTTATTCCTCTTTCCTCAAGTATTAGGATGACTTGATAATCAAAACCTTTCCACATAGTAGGGCAACTTGCTGAAATAGAAGAGAGCCATCATCTAACTACTGGTAAGAACTTTGACCATGAAAAAGAAAATACAGAATTAGAAATGCTTTGTTATTTTTTATTTAAATTTCTATTTTTCAAATAAACATTTTAATGCTTTTTGTTTATTATTTAATTATTACACTGACTGGTATGTATAAGTTTATGAAATTTCTTTTATTTTAAAGTTTATTTATTTATTGAGAGAGAGAGAGAGAGATTGAGAGAGAGCAAGCAGGGGAGGAGCAGAAAGAAAAGCAGAGAGAGTATCCCAAGCAGGCTCTGTGATTATAGCACAGAGCCTGATGTGGAACTTGAACTCAAGAATCGTGAGATCATGACCTGAGCTGAAACCAAGAGTCGAATACTTAACCGACTGAACCACCCAAGGGCCCCATAATGAACATTTTTAAAAATACACATTTAAAAAGCTGTGGCACTTCCCCTGTCCCTACATCAAGAAGTCTCTTCCTAAGTGTAGGCTAAGAGATGGAGAAAAAGACACTAGTGCATTTGTGGTGGAAGTGCAAATTTGTACACACATAATGGAAAATAGTATGGAGTTTCCTCAAAAATTAAAACAAGAACTACCATATGATATATTAGTTCCACTACTAGGTATTTACCCAAAGAAAACTAAAACACTAATTTGAAAAGAGATATGCACTCATGTTTATTGCAGCATCATTTATAATAACCAAGATATGGAAGCAACCCAAGTATACATCAATAAATGAATGAGTAAAGAATATATATATATATAATATAATATCTATCTATATATATATAAACTGGTGGTTGCTAGAGGAGAGATGGGGGAATGTATGAAAGAGATACAGGAGATTAAGAGTACACTTATAATGATGAGCACTGAGTAATGTATAGAATTGCTGAAACACCATATTGTACACCTGAAACAAATATACTGTATGATAATTATACTTCAATAAAAAACAAATAAAAAAAAGAAGTTTGTTCCTTTCCACTTTCATCCAAACCTTCTCAAATTGCTACCCTTTTGAGACTTTTCCCCCACCTTAA
>NW_027530617.1:1472982-1511136 GCF_008692635.1 Crocuta crocuta | reverse complement strand
CCCCCACCTTAACTGTTGCTTGGATATTGTTCATCATTTGATTTTATTTCCAAATGTTGAAAGGATTTTCAGGAGCGTGGAGGGGCGATAGACAAGGGACAGGATATCCATTTTCTTTAAACTCTCCCAAAACAATAGTCATTAACCTCTTTACCCATTACAAAAACCCTTAGGTGGGTCATTCTGGGCAAATTGTTAATAGTTTTGGAGTTTCAGTTTCCCTACCTTTAAAATAGAGTGATCAGGGGTGCCTGGGTGGCTCAGTTAAGCATCTGACTTCGGCTCGAGTCATGATCTCCCAGTTGGTGAGTTCGAGCCCCACGTTGGACTTTGTGCTGACAGCTCAGCACCTGGAGCCTCCTTCAGATTCTGTGTCTCCCCCTCTCTCTGCCCCTCCCATACTCATGCTCTGTCTCTCTCTGTCTCTCAATAATAAATAAAAACGTTAAAAAAATTGTAACAACAACAACAACAACAAAACACAGTGACCCAAAATACTTACTTTACAGGGCTGTGCAAATGGAATGAGATCTTGTAGCAGAAGTCCGTGGCCCTGGCATATGTAGCTAAGTGCTCAATGCTGGCAAAACTGCTATGTTTATTATTCATAATATTGAAGCCGATCTTCTGCCTCTTACTGTTTGGCTACCCACAGTGGTCCAGAGGAGCCTGCTGTGTCCAGATGTAGCTGAGAAGGTGGCGTTTTCCTATGGCTCAGACAGCACCGGTGCAAACCGACAGCTGCTGCAGCCTGCCAGCCTGGGTCCTGACTCACCTCCCCAGGCCTCTTTCCCTCCTCCCCTTCTCCATCATTGACATTTCAGTCAACAAAGCAGCAGAGGCCACCAAATTAACAACTTCTCCAGGAGTCAGCTCTGTGGGATTCCCTACTCCCTTTTCAGTCACACTTGATCCCCAAAGTGATTTCTAAATACCATTGTATTACTTTCTTAGTCTTGAGCAGTCGGCCCCCTTGGCAGCTTGTGGTGAATATTTGAATAACATGACAGTTTGGAGAAAAGGATCCTAATGAAAGGGATCCCCTATCATTAGAACCGACTGCAGCGGAATCTACCAACCAGCCCACCTGCTACACTTTTACAGAGGGGAATTCTGGACCTAGAAGGGGGCAGTCACTTGTCTGGGCCTCAGGGTGGATAAACTGCAGAACTGGCACTGGAATCTAGTTCTTTTGGTCCCTTCTGAACACAGAGACTACTATTTTAGCTCAGTGTGCCTTGTGGCCATAGACCAGAACATGCAGAAAAATTCAGTTGTAAGAATCTTAATGAACTATTGATGCATTTAGTGTAAATCCAGAATGCAAGTATCTCATTCAACCCCACAGAACTTAGATTTACCAATACTGCTCATCGGAAAGAACATCCAGAATTAGAACTTGCCTTAAGGAAAGAGGTCCTGAGACTCACCTTTCCCTTCAGGTGGGAAAGGGAGAAAGTCTCTCTCTCTCTCTTTTTAATATTTAAATTTTAGTTAGTAATATTGGTTTCAGGGGTAGAACTCAATGATTTATCACTTAGATTCAACACCCAGTGCTTATCACAAGTGCCCTCCTTAATGCCTCTCACCCTTCTAGTCCTCACCCACCTCCCTCCATCAACCTCACTTTGTTCTCTATTGTTAAGAGTCTCTTGTGGTTTGTCGCCCTCTTCCCCCCCCCCACTTCCCTTATGTTCATCTGCTTCATTTCTTAAGTTCCACATATGAGTGAAATCAGGGGTGCTTGGGGGGGTTCAGTCAGTTAAGCATCTGACTCTTGATTTCGGCTCAGGTCATGATCTCACTGGTCATGGGTTCAAACCCCGTGTCAGGCTCTGTTCTGGCCCTGCAGATCATGCTTGAAATTCTCTCTCTGTATCTCTGTCTTTCTGTCTCTGTCTCTGCCCCTCTCTGGCTCATGCTCTGTCTCGCTCAAAATAAATAAATAAAAACTTTTAAAAAATCCACATCATATGGATTTGGATTGACTGACTTTTTTTTTTTGCTCAGAATAATAAATTCTCAGGGTGCTTGGGTGGCTCCCACTTCAGTTCAGGTCATGATCTCTAGATTCCTGGGTTTGAGTACTGGATCGTGCTCTGTGCTGACAGCTCGGAGCCTGGAACCTGCTTCAAATTCCATGTCTCCTTCTCTATCTGCCCCTCTCCCACTCACACTTTGTCTCTCTCCTTCTCTCAAAAATAAATAAACATTAAATAAGAAAAGAATACATTCTAGCTCCATTCATGTCATTGCAAATGGCAAGATTTCCTTCTATTTGGTGGCTGAGTAATATTCCATGATATACATATACCACATCTTTATCCATTCATCAGTCAATGGACATTTGGGCTCTCTCCATAAATAGTTCAACTATTGTAGACAATGCCGCTATAAACACTGGGGTGAATGTACCCCATTTGAATCTGTATTTTTTATTCTTTAGGTAAATGCCTAATAGTGTAATTGCTGGATCATAGGGCAGTTCTATTTTTAGATTATTTAAAAAAACTTTTTTAATGTTTACTTTTGAGAGAGAGGGAGAGAGCAAGTGGGGGAGGGGCAGAGAGAGGGAGACAGAGGATCTGGAGTGGGCTCTGTGCTGACAGCCAACAACCCCATGTGGGGCTTGAACTCGTGAACCTGAGTCAAAGTCAGACACTAAACCAACTGAGCCACCCAGGAGACCCTATTTTTAGTTGTTTTGATGAACCTCCACAGTGTTCTCTACAACAGCTGCACCAATTTGTGTTGGTGAGGATGCAGAGAGAGGGGGAACTCTCTTACACTGTTGGGGAGAGTGTCTTTTTTTAAAAAAATATATTTATTTATTTTGAGAAGGAGAGGGGCAGGGAGAGGCAGAAGGAGAATTCTAAGCAGACTTTGTGCTGTCAGCACATAGACCCAAGTGGGGTTCAATCTCACAAATAGGGAGATCATGACCTGAGCTGAAATCAAGAATGCTTAAACAACTGAGCCACCCAGGCATCCCTCGGACAGTGTTTCTTAATCAGATTCCTACAGGCTTCCTACCTGTAAGCCCTACCTATTACACCACCTCCTGTTGAACACTTTGGCTTTAAAATGCAAAAGCTATCCCTCATGGGACTTGATACAATGAAGACACCAGGGGAGAGGAATTTTTACAGTCTTTACCTAAGTAGATAAGGGAAGCAAAAGAACAGTGAATCTCTTTTTCCAGAATCTATCACATAGCCCTTCTCTTCAGAGGTACTGTAGCCTTTCCAGGGCACTTCCATGGGTCAGTGACTGGGTCCCCACAGCCCCTGGAGCCACAGATCTGTCTCTCTTTCCCTTTAGCACTGGACTGAGGGAAGCCCACCTCTGTCTTCCATTTCTCCTGCCCTCTCAGCCTCTTTCATCAAACCCTAGCCTTCCTTTGCATTTTTCTCAATTGAACTTGGTGGCTCATTAGACTAAGATCCTAAATATTTTCCTTTCTTTGAGGAGAAAGAGGACTTAATCTTCAAACCTTCAGGAGATGAGGGGAAAAATTTACCTTCAATTCTTGCAGATAGCAAAGAAAGGCAAGAAAAGCAAACTAATTAATTTTCCATCTTACGATCATCTGACTGTCTTCTGTCCTGATTATAAATGAATATAAATGTGAGGAAGGTGAAGTGGGGCACAAAATTCAAATCCAAATTTCCCACTACCCAAACTAGCTTTCTGCTCTCAGTTTTTGATATCTTTGATAGAGTAAAAACTCTTACCTTGTGTAATCTTTACTTTCTTCCTTCTGGTATTGCTTCTTAACAATTCCAGCACTTGGGAGCTTATAGTAGAAAAAAACAATAAGGAAATGGGAGATGGTCCATGAGTATAGCCTAGGATAAGACAATAACCAGAGCAATTTCTGTAAGATGGGAATAATAATAAGATCTACTGCAGAGCATCATTATGAGGATTAAAAGGATATACCTTGTATGAAATATTTAGCACAGCCCTGGGCACATAAAAGTGATCAATAGACATCTACTGTTTTTAAATTTTATAAGAAAAAATTCTAACCATTATGGCTCCCCCCTTCAGGGAAGAATCCAACCTCCACAGTATATTCCCATTCTGATGACACTTGGCATTATCAGAAGAAAAACATATCAGTTAATCCCTATGCCTTGGTTCCAACAGCTCTGAATTTAAAATAAAAGTACAATAAAGTATCTCTTGGATTCACTTAATAAGGACTTATTTTTAACCAGGTATTGCTCTAGGCCCAGGGGAGAACAAAAGGAAAACGTAAGTAAAATTCTTGGATCAAGAAGCACAGTGCCACTAGAAAATGAATAGTGCTTGAACTTTTTTCGGATAAATCTAAGTTTACTTTTCCCTTTTCTTACATGTCATTTATATTTATTTTCAGTAAAACTCCAGGAAAAGTGTTATTTATGAACCTTTCCACCCTAATGACTCTTGCCAAAAGTGTGGCTTCCTGTCCTTTGATCCATAAAGTAAATCAGCCAACTGCTGATTTATATTGTTCCTGTGTCTCAAACGATCTTATCTGAATGGAAGTATCCTTTGCTACAAGATTCCTGCCCCATTAGGCACTTCCAAAAAATGTGTTTTTACTAAAAACTGGAATTTGACAACTGTCCCCAAAATATATTAATATACTATGAAGACCACACAATCAAAATTTATTGAATTTCATTAAGCACTTGGATATCCTTCAGGAGATGTATAAGTATAAACACTATATAAAGTACCCTGTAAAGTGCTATATAAAATTTAGCTATTTTATTAAATGTTCATTGTCAATGTAAATAAGAATAATTATAATGAAATGTATGTCCAAACACGTATCTATAATCATTGTAGCACGGCAGGAAGCTCCAAAAGAAAAAAATTAAATTCAATGAATTGTTCCTAGAAATAACATCCTTATCACACAATTATGTATATTGAGGAAGAAACAAGGGAGGTCATCAGAGAACCCAACTGGGGTCTACATAGAACATTCAGTTGAGTTCTGATTTTGAAAACAAATACAGAAAATAGGGCTACTAAAGAAAAATCACACCAGACAAGATGAACAGACATAAGTTTGATTTTATTGCAACACCATTACCAGCAATACAAAACTTGTAATTGAATGCTGTGTGCAGACCCCACTGGAGTTCTCCAGACACAGACCAAATCTGGATAACCAGCTCCTATGAGAAGAAAGCTAGAGAGTTTTTAGGAGCTGGAGTTGGGGGAGGGGGCCATCTGTGTTTGTTCATTGGCCTTACCAAAAGGAAAAGTACCCTTTCTAATACCTTCATGACAGGAAGTAGTTTTACAGTTTGAAGCAAGCACAATTTAACTGTAGCTACCATCCCAAAGAAACTGGGAGGCAGGGGTCCTATCTTCCATGATAGTTATATTTCGAAGAGCTGATTCTCAAGCCCTAGAGAAAGACATTCTTGGGTTATGAAACTAGCAATAGGCTTTTTTTTTTTTAATTTTTTTTTTTTTAATTTATTTCTAGGAGAGAGAGACAGCGTGAGCAGGGGAGGGTCAGAGAGAGAGGGAGTCACAGACTGAAACAGGCTCCAGGCTCTGAGCTGGCAGTCAGCACAGAGCCCGATGCGGGGCTCGAACCCACGAACCGCGAGATCATGACCCAAGCGAAAGTCGGACGCTCAACCGACTAAGCCACCCAGGTGCCCCGTATTAGGCTTTTTAAAAGATTTATCTCTCAAGTGAGCAGGGAAAAGATTTGAGGTTACAGATTTCTAAGCAAATATTCCAAGGAAAGGGAAGTCAGGGGCATACAATCACAAAGAAGTCTGTCCAAAGTTTTGTCAAGTTGAGGGGAATGTTCAGGTCCTTTTGGTCAAGGGTTGTTCTGCACATATGCAAGCGCATGGCACTGTGAGAATAGTGTCAGAAAGGCTAAATCCCTGACAGAAATCACCTACGTCCACTACCGTTAAGACAGCTAATATATTGGAAAATCTTTTGACAAGTTGCAATAGGAACAGGGTAAAGTCCTGCATTACATTTGAAAAATCAACATATTCACCATAAGTCAAGAGTTTCACTTAGCTTCCTAAAATAACTAACTCCCTACTAAGTAAATGGGGGTATGAGGTGAAACTCTTTCTATACTGCAATTGAATTATGTGGCCACACCTAAAGTGGCATCAAATCTCAGGAGAGGCGGGATTGCTGAAGTTCCTTTAGATAGAAGGAGCAAAATCAGAGAAAGTATGGGCTTTGTTTGACATTCTAAACCCCTCCATTTCTCTCATAGACTGACTGGTAGCCTTCATTCAAGAAATGACTACTGAATCATTGGAATGTCCAACACTCTTCTTGGTTTTCTAACTTGCTTTCTCATGGTGCTTACATTTATTGGGTGGATACAAGCAATAAAACAAGTATATAAACATAGGTCAAATGGCTATAAGTGCTAAAAGTCAACACAATGTAGGATAAAGACGAAGGACAGAGGTAGAAATGAGGGAGAAGGGGCAGAATCCACAAGGCTCTTTCTCCACAGAAACCCATCCAAGCTGGACTTTCAAGCTGTCTTCACCACAGTGAACTAGTCCCATGTTCTGTTTGTCATTCTGACAAATGAGGGTTTGCCATGATAATAGAAGGTGTGTTAAGCAGACAGATAATTGATCAGGTAATTCAAAAGTGACCAATAATCTGCTATATACCATGAAAATAGATGAAGGTGTATGTACATTTCAAAATAAGAACAGTGACTTTTCACTCCTGCAATGCTGATTCCTACCAATTTATATCAAATACTTCATGGATTTGCTGTGTTGCCTGTTTTCTTTGGAAGTCAGCTCTCACAAAAACTGTTACCTTGCATAAAAATTAAAGTTCTATTTGGTGCTTAGAATGATCTAGTTTTCCTCTGAAATCATAAAAACAATAATGCTCATACTGTTTTTATTTTATTTTTTACTTAAAAAACTTAAAGTTTATTTATTTTTGAGAGCTAGAGAGAGACAGAGCATGAGCAGAGGAGGGGCAGAGAGAGAAGGGGAGACACAATACAGAACTTGAAGTGGGCTCCAGGCTCCATGCTATCAGCACACAGCCCAATGCAGGGCTCAAACTCATGAACTGTGAGATCATGATCTGAGCCGAAGTCGGAGGCTTAACCGACTAAGCCACCCAGGCGTCCCTGTTTTTATATATTAGTATCTAACATACTCAGTTTTACTTTTGTGAATATGTAGTACACCACGTTTTGATACTACTTTTCTAGCTATTCATTCGTTTAATCCTCACAACCATCTTAAAAAATTCTTATCCCAATTTTGTAAAGGAATTAAGTGAAGGTCAGTGATGATAGTACAAGTCTTACATCTAGCAAATGTCAGAATTACTATTAGAAAAACAGCAGAAATCATTTATGGTCTTGGCTGAGAGAAGCCACTATCTTTTTTTTTTTTTTAACACAATATAATTTATTGTTAAATTGGCTGCTATACAATACCCAGTGCTTATCCCAACAAGTGCCCTCCTCAATGCCCATCATCCACTTTCCTCTCTCCCCTACCCCCATCAACCCTCAGTTGTCTCTCTGCATTTAAGAGTTTCTTATGGTTTGCCTCTCTCCCTCTCTGTTTGTAACTTTGTTTTTCCCTTCCCCTTCCCCTGCGGGCTTCTGTTAGGTTTCTCAAGACCCACATATGAGTGAAAATATATGGTATCTGTCTTTCTCTGACTGCCTTATTTCACTTAGCATAATACCCTCCAGTTCCATCCATGTTGCTGCAAATAGTAGGATTTTATTCTTTCTCATTGCCAAGGAGTATTATTCCATTGTGTATATAAACCGCAATGCAAACTGGTGCAGCTGCTCTGGAAAAGAGTGTGGAGGTTCCCCCAAAAATTAAAACATAGAACTCCCCTATGACCCAGCAATAGCACTGCTAGGAATTTACGCAAGGGATACCAGAGTGCTGATGCATAGGGGCACATGTACCCCAATGTTTACAGTAGCTCTTTCAACAATAACCAAATCATGGAAAGAGCCCAAATGTCCATCAGCTGATGAATGGAGACAGTGCTCTCCTTCTTAATTTAGAAATTAAGAGTTTAGTCTTGATGAGGTCTAGGTCCTTTTTAGCTCAGAGTTTGTGGTTTTGTTTTGGTGGTTTTTGTAATTACAACTTCAGCGCCGTGTCCAGATGGTACACTGTGTGGCAATACATTTGCATTATTAAAAGGGCTATGAATGCAAAGTTGTTTATCAAAGGAAAAAACCCAACTTTCATGTTCCCCTTGTGTGGAATTAAGGGGATGGATGAGAATATATCCAAGGTATTTTCCTATTCTATTATTCTACAGAATGTTCTGTAGAACTAAAGTTTTTGTAAAATTTCGTAGTTTTTTATTGCACAGCATTTTTGTTTTCCTCATCTCTTTCTACCATAAGTATGTTTATCGATATTTGTGCAATTTTTCTGTCAATTCTCAAGAAAATCTGTTTGCATTCCCTAAACACACATGCACAAAAAAACTTCAGAGGCTCAGAGCAGCCAATCTGAATCCACCAACTAGCAATGAACTGGAAATCTGCCTTTACTGGACAGGGTGATTTAAGTACAGCTGATTCAAAAATATTAAAGCAGTCCTTTCCCAACCTCAAATGACATTTCATTCACCTCACTGAGAATTTATTTCCCATCCAAGGACTCAGATGAAACCACATTTAAAGGTTTATGCTCCATGGAAAAGGTTGTACCTATGCTGCATGTACCTTGAGGAACTTGGCAAAATTTTCCAGACCATTCTGCACTGAGAACGCAATTTGTGGTGGCATTATTAAACCAAGGTAATTTCTCAAAATCCACATCCTTCCCTCACTTAAACGATGTAACTACCCGCTTCCAAATATAAAAAAGATTTGTAGTATACAGCTAAAGAAAGAAACAAGGCAAAAAGGGGAGAAGACACTCTACAGCTCAGCTGAATGTAGATACTACAGATTAAACCAATTGTGAAGGAGGAATTTAAGGCCTTTAAAGCCCTCCACAGTCCTAACCCTGGCTGCCCACTGCCTCCTAGAATCTGCCCAACTTCCAGGCAACAGTACTTCCTCAACCTACACTTGTCTACAACTTTGCACCCCTCACCTCCACCTCTACATGTGCAAGTAAGCAGCTTTAAAAAAAAAAAAAACTTTTATGTCTTTATTTTATTTCAAGAGACAGAGACAGCAAGTGGGGGAGGGTCAGAGAGAGAGGGAGACAGAATCTGAAGCAGGCTCTAGGCTCTGAGCTGTCAGCACAGAGCCCAATGAAAGGCTTGAACCCACATACTGTGAGATCATGACCTGATTCAAAGTCAGATGCTTAACTGACTGAGCCACCCAGACAACCTGCAAGTAAGCAGCTTATCCATGCTGGTATAGCTTTTGTTTTCATAACTGTCTGTCCCTTCCATGCTTGCCCCAGAATTCTCCCCCATTCCCCTATCTTAGGAACACTCCCAATCTACTTAGGTAAGAATTTCTTGACTGTAATTAATGAAGTATTCAATTTAACTAGCATAATGATTAACAGCCAGGTTTTGGAATCATACAAACTACTCAACCACTTACTGTCTGACATTAAGTACATCATTTAACCTCTAAGCCTTTAGAGGTTACCTTTCTTCAGCTGTAAAATGAAGATAATATTACCTTCTTCACTGAGATTTTCTGAGTATGCAGTTTCTGTCCAATAAATATAGCCATTGTTTTTTTGCTATCACATCAAAGACAGAAGATACTTCCAGAAGAATATAATTTAGGAGAAAAAGCAATTTTCAGTTGGATGATCTCGTTGTAAAAAAAAAAAAGAAAAAAAGAAAAAGATGCTTATATTATATTGGATTGGGTATTGGAAGATGGGACCTGGTCCTGTCACCTCGTTATGTAAACTTAGGCAAATCCTAAGTTGAAGACCTCCCAGACAGTAAAATAACCTGTCATATAGCTTTAAGTTTTTGCCAGTTGTCAATCTATTTCTTCTCGGGTCCGAATTCCTAATTTATTGCCAGCTGTGTGAAGGTAGAGATGGGGGTCTATGTACAGTTTTTCTTTGCCAGCTGGCACGATGTTAAACTTGGTCAGTAGAGGGCGCCAGAAAGACACAGCGGAAGGAAGGGATTTTTCTTTCTGGTTAAGCGGTGCTTGCTCAGAGAGCTTCTGCAGCACACACTGCTTCCCCAGACCCGTCTCCTGCAGCAAGCACAGCTTCCCCAGCATGTGGCTCCTGCAGTGAACAGCGGGGAGGAGAAACCAGTGGGTAGCAGCTGTAGTGCCTCAGGGAAGACGCTTTCTGTGAATTGTCTTTCCCTAGTCCCTAAAAGGTGAGTTTCCTGCAAGTTCAGAGAGCAGATTCCCAAGCAAGTTTCCACCAGTGAGAAACCATAGCGCTTTCTCTATCATCCATTGAACCACAGTAGGGCCTTCTCCAACAAGATCTGGACCTCAGCCCTGGGGTGGGGTGGGGGGAGGGAAGGGTCCCCCTTGAGTGTTCTATCTCAGCCCTGGGGGTGGCGTGGAGGGGAGGGGGAGGGTCCCCCTTGAGTGTTCTATCTCAGCCCTGGGGGTGGCGTNTCAGTGTTCTTTCTCAGCCCTGGGGGCAGGGTGGGGGGAGGGGAGGGTCCCCCTTGAGTGTTCTATCTCAGTGCTGCCTGGTCCTTTTTTGTGCTACCTTCGTGTTCTTTGAAACTCTCTACTTCTTCTACACCAAAGCCTCATTACTCCAATCCAGTTACAGTTGATAATTCTTTAAATTAAAAGTTCCCTATTGAATACTATGTAGTCTTTGTCATCTGATTGGGCATCGACTGATAACACAGCTCTAAGATTCTGAGACCCAGAAATACTGATCTCTATGTGATATTATTAGGAAAGGGATCTTCTAATCACACTGCTAGGACTCCCACAGGGACATTGTTTCTGAGGAGAGATGTTAGCAGGGATTAGCAAGGCCTTTGGAAGAAAACTACAATTGAAACTAACCCTTCACTTAGTATGTAAAAAAAAAAAAAAAAAAAGATTGGCCTTTTAGAGTCCAAAATAATCTAAACAGTCAAAAAGGGCATTCAAAAGTTTTGATCTGGTTCTGCATTATTGAGAGTTAGCTAAACTGTGAGGTTAAGGGCACAGTACTCCAGAATGCCACCTCTGGCTAAGACTTCTGGCACAACTGCAAGTTTGGGGGTTCTAAAACCACACTTGGGTTTTATAATTCACTAGAAAGCTCACAGAAGTCACTGTTATACCTAAAATCACACTTATTACAGGGAAAAGGTACAAATTAGAACCAGCCAAAAGAAGGGATGCATAGGGCAAAGTCTAGGAGTTGCCCAAGTCATCCCCTTGGATGCTTTTAGTCATCCCCACCCCCACTCCTGCCTGGAGGAGGAGACAGATAGTGTTACCTCCTCCTGGCCATGGTGTAGGACAATATGCACCAGTATTAGCAAGCAGGGCAGCTTACCTGCATTTTAGTGACTAGAATTTGTGTGTGTGGGGGGGGGGATTTATCACACAGGCATGATTGATTGAATCATTATTCATGTGGTTGAACTCAAACTCTGGTACCTACTTCTGTTGGGAGCCATTTCTGAGCTCATAGGTTGAGAAAGAACTCCCTATGAGGTTAAGGTGAGTTGCTGGGGCTCTTGCCAGTCAGATGGCAACTGATATCCACCCCCAACCAATTGTTTCTGCTTGGAGCACTGACCCTCAAGGCATCTTGTGATCAGTATTAGGAGTGACTTATTCTGGCCTTGAATATGCTGATTGCACCTTGTGAAGGAACCTATTGTAGGAACTTCTTCCTTTGTGATTATGGGAGCAAACATTTGTGTTTCCTGAAAGACATGTTTTTCTTAATTCTTCCCCTTAGACAAACAAGCTATTGACCCCTGCTCACAAAGAACTAACTTCACCCTTTTTATGCTAAAAACATTATCTTGTATGCTAAAGATAACTTCCTTCCCCATAGGATAAGCATCTAAATCTCCTACCTCAATCACTATTGATAAAGGTTATGCAGGAGTCTTCCACAAATCTATGTTCCGGGAAATTCTTACATATCAAAGAAATTTGTCATCAGAAATCATTGTCTAAGGCAAATGCCACTTCTGTGCCGTCCCTCACCACTTAATTATAAAATAAAGTTGAGCCCCAGTCAGAGCAGAGATGCCTGCCTGGTGACCAGAAAGATTCTCGTGACTCTCATCCCTCCCTTGCCAACACCGTCCATCCTTCAGGGACCCCTGGGCCTGCTGGAGCCGGCCTCCAGCATACTCCCTCCCTGGAAATGGAGCTAACATCACATGACCAGAAGGGCTCACCCTGAGCCACCTAGGTTGCAGGCAGCACAAACTATCTGATGAGGTTCCAAAGGCCTATCATGAAGAGCAAAGATATTGCTATCACTCAGGAAATACCAAAGTTTCAGAGGTTACCCCCTCTGGAATCTGGACAAAGGCTGAACTTCTCTTTGGGTGGGTCAAATTCCCAACTACGCATGCACCAAATACGCTGGAAAACTAAAGAAAAATAAGATATAGTAGTTGTTACACTAAAGTCAGATTTTATTGGAAACAAAAAAAGCAGCTTACATAAGGTCAGTCTCATTGAAAGGATAATAGATCGCATATAAAAAGAAAGAGCCTGCAGCAAAGTGTTATGGGATTTTTTACCTCACCATTTTTTTAAACCCGTGCTTTTAGCTTTGGGACCTAAGGTTTCCATACAAGGGTATTAAAAATTGATTTAGAAGTAAAATTAGTCACATAAAATCCACATTTCCTTCTTTCTGCATAATAACATTTTCATCTGTATGTACTAGCATGCTTCATCTTACTGTAGATTTGTCTCCATAAGCATTCTGAAAGCACAAAGAAATCATTCTTTGCCTCTTTCACCCCTCCCCCACCTCAGGAAGGGTTAATATATCAAAACGTCACTGTGCCTGTTAGGTCCTGTGGTCACATGAATCTTTTGTCCTCTTTCTTCTTGCTCAAAATGGCTTTATATGTTAAATGATTCAATCCCTGTTTTACACTGTACGCATTCAATTACATCAGGCGTGGCTCCGGGGAATTTCAAAATGTTATTATATATAGTGAATGGGCAGAACACCATGCAGACTATTTGAAATAGACATACAATTTTATTTCCACCGTTGTCTTCTTATTACATTTGTTCCAGCTAAACTGTATGTGGTAAAAAGCAAACTAAGGGTGAATCAGTCCAGGAAAGCAGATTGGATACCCATAAATCCATGGTAACTAACCTGGATGTATGGTTGACACTGACGGTCTATTGTTCTACATTTGTCTGNCCTTATAGATTCTGGATATTAACCCTTTATCTGATATATCATTTGCAACTATCTTTTCCCATTCCGTTGGTTGCCTATTAATTTTCTGGGTTTTTTGTCTGGCCTTCTTCTATTGTTCTGACCTAAACCTCATATCTTAACTCTCCTTTCTCTTTCTCAAAAGTAAGCAGATGATGTCACCATTTACGTTTCAGAGAAAAAACAAGATTTATGTATATACCGCGGGCGCACACACACCCACCCACACACATGCCTGCTTTGCCTGCCGTCAAATATTCGAACTTGCCATATATACTGAAGTATATACCAAGCTTTACCTTGGGTAAAATAGATGTGCAGCACCTCTGCCAGCCAAAGGTATGTTTTCAATCTTATCATCTTCACTCTTCTCTGGAAAATTGCATTATTGATTATCCCTCTTATTCCTTTTCTTTTTTTTAATTGAGAACATTTAAATTTTTTATCTTTAAAAAATCCCATAACCCTGAATCAAGAGTCAGACGCTCAATGCACTGAACGACCTCAGTGCCCCTCCATTTCTTTTTTATACATTGCAACATCAAACATTAGTGTTTGAACATCCTTAATTCTCTTTTATTTAAAAATTAAAATCCTTCCCTCAAATGCTATATCCTGCACCAGTTAGGAGGCTATCTTTGTCTTCACCTTTAAGGCCAAATTTATATAAAGAAATGTTTCAACTCGCATTTCTAACTATATTAGTTTGAAGTCTGGCCTCCATCATTGTACGTGAGGTCTCACGAAGGGCCCTCAATACCCACTGTTGCTAAATCCAATGAATATGTGTAGGACTTTTCTTACTTCTCAGCATTATTTGATTCTGTTGGCCATTCCTTCCTTCTTGAAATATTTTCCTGCCCACCATTACAGGACATATAATATTCTCTTGATTTAGTTATAACTATGGCTGCTCAGTTTAAACTCTTTTGCCTTCTTCCCTTAGCCATTTGAGGTAGAAGCTACTAAAAGTTTATCAGAGACCCAATTATATTATAAGTTTGCATTTTCTTTCTTGGAGCCATCATCGATGCTCATGTCTCCATTGCTCCTAAATATAGATGACTCCTAGATCTTTATCTCCAGCTCAGACAGCTCCTTTGCATTTCAAGTATGAATTTGCAATAGTCAACTTGACAGATTGTCTCAAAAGCTCTTCAGACATAACATATCCAAACCACACTCATGACTCCCCATCTTTCACCAAAGTGGTATCCTTTTTGTGATGGTCCATGTCTCATCCATTCAACGGAATAAAATAGATATTTGGGGGTTATCCCTGACACCTTCCTCTTTCATACCTCTGTATCCAATCCATCACCCACTTGCATTGATTATATCCCTTAAGACATAATTAAATATATCTACTTTTTCTATCTCCATGAACAAATTCCAGTCCAAGGCAACATAATCTCTCTACCAGACACTTAAAAATCTCCTCGCATGTATCCCTGTCCATATTTATACTTCTTGCCTCCCCCACCCTAACACATTCACCTTGCGATAGCCAGAGGGATCTAATGATGTCACTTCTGTTAAAACACTTCAATAGCTTTCTATTTCTCATAGATAGAGATGGAGGTAGAGGTAGAGATAGAGATAGAGATAGGGTAGAGATGATAGGGATAGAGATAGATAGAGATAGAGATAGATAGAGATAGAGATAGATAGAGATAGAGATAGATATAGAGATAGAGATAGATAGAGATAGAGATAGAGATAGAAATAGAGATAGAGATAGAGATAGAGATAGAGATAAAAATGCTTGAGTGGTTTACAAGGCACTGTTTGCCCTGGCCCCTAGTCATCCCATTCTTTCATTCTTGCCCTTAGACATCCCATTCCTCCCCTGGCCATTTGCTTTCTTTGCTTCAATGTTAGCCACATTGACCATCTTCAATGAATTGCAGTGCCATGCTTCCTCTTGCCCTGTGTTTTGCATGAAATATTCCCACTCTTTTGCTTTACCCAGGTACCTTTTAACTTATCTTTAGATCCTGCTTCACTCATCACTTCCCCTAGAAAGCCTTCCTAATATTCCTGTCTAGATCAAATCTTTCTCTCATATGCTCTCATAGTAGCATTTACC
The DNA here is from genome assembly GCF_008692635.1 of Crocuta crocuta. Lineage (NCBI taxonomy): Eukaryota > Metazoa > Chordata > Mammalia > Carnivora > Hyaenidae > Crocuta > Crocuta crocuta. The sequence goes on along the minus strand of NW_027530617.1, from coordinate 1,495,698 downwards.
TCTCCTTTATTTAATGTACCACCTTTTTAATGTTATATTTGTTTATGTAATAATTTCATTGACCTTTACTCCCCTATAGGACTATATTTATGGAGGACAGGGAATATATCAATTTATTGCACCCCCAGAATCAAGCCTAATGTCTAGTTATCATTTAAAAATTTGTTAATACATAAACAAATGAAAGGAATTTTACTAGTTTTTGATCTACAAGTCCCTTACAGGGAGCAAACTTTCTGCATTTGAGGGTACCATTTCACCACTTATGGGGAGGAAGCCTTCTGTAAATTTCCCTTATTGGTTAAAATGTGCTCTTCAAGAACTTGGAAAGCCTCAGAGGGGATCTAGAGATCAATTGGGAAGTAAACAAGATGGAAGGTTACCTTGGTTCGCAGGGAACCCAGATGCCTGCCAACCTCTCTGCTCCATTTGAACTAGATTAACTTTGATTTTTCCTGTGTTTTACATTAGATTTCCATGGACTATTTAGTTTGGATAGGTGCCCACTCTTCATCCCTATCAAAAAGGTTGAAAATGACCAAACTAGTAAATTTCGATGGACAGGTAAGAAAATAGAAGTTCACATTCAGGAAATATCCCCAAGTTGCAGAGGTGGCTAATGTAGAATCTCTGTATTAGATGTAAAATAAAGAATCCCCAAAAGGAGGAAAATCCCTTGGAAAAAATGTAAGTAGTCCTCTAAACAACAAAAGAAATGGTCCTTTTCTCTCTCCTCCTTCATCCTCCTTGGTAGTTCCAATTTCCTCTTGCTGCTTTTATTCTCACAGTATTTGTTATGTTGTCAAGAAATGGACTTCACAGACTGAGCAGGAATGTTCATTGCCTGGCTTTGTAAAGGAGAGCCATTCTGGTAACTAAGTTTCCCAGGCAATTTTCATTCTGCCATTTACCAGATGGAGATCACAGATAGTGTGTGATGCCCGAACTTTCCTCAAATAACTAATTGACTGTCACTCATTTTTGTTTGTGAAGCGAATTGAAAATATTCGAGCATTACCTCAATCCATGTAGATACAATTCATCCGTACCAAGAAATCCTAAACAAAAGAGGCAAAATGTATTGTTATCCCTTCTTTGTAAACACCAGAGGGCGCTAAATACCGACAAAATAAGTCAGAAATGTTACAAATACATAAATAGATTTTCTCACTAGAGGGAGCAAAGGATAAGGATAAGTTACAATAATATACTGTACATATTCTTGAGAGAGCCTATATAAAATATATATGCTACTTTAAGTTAGGGGAATGAATATTTATTTTACTCTAGAGAAATATATTACTATCAGGAGAATTTTGATAAAAATCAACCAGAAAAGATAATCTCTTCCTCAGGAATCTTAAAGCGATAAAATATCTATTTCTGTATCATATACATCATTACTATCTTCTCTTCTTCTAGTTTCCCTCCTTCTATATTTACGCCTCTATTTTTTTTTTCTTTTTTAATCGTAAGTAGGCTCCACGCCTAGTGCAGAGTCCAACTCGGGGCTTGATCTGACTGAGATCAAAATCAAGAGTCAGAGGCTTAACTGACTGAGGAACGCAGGTGTCCCTTATGCATCTATTTGTATCTCCATCTCCAGCTATTGAACTACCAATATAGCTCTGACTATCAGATAAAGCAAATAATGAGAACTATAACTTCTCAATAGAAAAGTGAGTAAAGCATGAAAACAAAAGTCACAGAAGTAACATGGCAAAAAAATATATAAGAAAAAGTAGTTCATCTATAATAGTAAAAAAAACAATACAGTGTAAAACATAAAATCATAGTGTGAAAAGCTAGTAAGTATACAGAGTAATAGGCCCTTTCATATACCACTGACAGGAATATTACATTTGTTTAAAAAAAAAAAAGTTCCAGAAAGTAATTTAGAGATAATTTGTGTAGATAGACAAATAGATCTTTTTCACCTGAATATTTTCACTTCTTAAAATCTCCCTTAAGAAAATAATCAGAAATATATAAAATAAGAATGTACAGAGGCATTTGCCAGAGCAATGTAATAGTAACAAAGTGGAAATAAACAATGTCTTACAGTAAAGAAAATGCTATAATAAATTACCATTATAGCCATAGGATATGATGCTTTCATTAAAATATAGTTCTTCAAAAATTATCAAATGATAGCTGATAACATTATAATATAATGTTAAATGAAAAAAACCAGAAAATATAATTACCTAGTATGTTTCCAAATATATTTTTCAATATTCCTTTACTAATGGTTAGATTTATGTAGTAGGATTACAGATACTTTTTTTTTTTCTAAAGTTTTCATACTTTCTGAATGTTCTAGATTGGGTAATGTACTAATCTTATGATTAAAAAAAAGAACTCTTTTAACTTGAATTTGGATAAAAACCCAAAATTTCCAAAAAGAGTCAAAAATAGTAAAAACAGATTTTTATTAGAGTAAGTTAAAAAACACTCAAGTTAAAAAATACAAACGTATTGCCATCTGCCCGTTTGTCTGTCCATCCATCAAGACACACGCATATGAGTGTAATGTGAGAGTACTTATTTTGCAATATACTTACCAGCATTGAATAATATAATTTCTTTTTGTTTTATATTACATTGTTTGATTATTGTTGAAGCTGAATATATGTCTTCGGATTTTTTGGCCATTATTAATTCTATTATTGCAGTGAATTTTCTCTGTGTAACATATAGGCCATATTCAAATTTCACCTCTATACCAACAATTTTCATGTCACAGTTTTTCCTCAATTAAGAAACCAATTCAGGATTACACAGTGCATTTACTTGCAATATTTCGTTAGCCTCATTTAATGTGGAATATCTCCTCAGGCTTTATTTGTCCCTGGCAACGTTGGGTTTTTTTGAAGACCCCAAGCCAGTTGTTTTGTAGAACATCTCTCAACAATTTGTGGAGTTTTTTTTTTTTCTAACTTGATTCAGGCTATTAATTTTTATCTGGGAAAACAATGAAGTAATACTTTCTTCTCAATGAATCACATCACATTGCCCATCTTTGGTGATTATTAACTAGTTTCTGGAAAGATGCTTTGAGATAATGTATATGCCGTGTAACTCATCAAAATTTACACTTTAGTTTTATCATGCTTTGATGAGTCATGCCTGAATCAAGTATTACTAAGATAATCACAAGATGGTGATTTTTTAATGCCACCATTCCTTCTACTTTTAATAGTTTTCATTCTTCTATTATAAAAAGTTGTCTTTCCTCTATGTATATATTAGGAGTATAGGTACATGGATTATTTTTTTAATCAATGAGCTATAATCCATAACTGCTATTGTTTTTAATTTTTATTTTTTTTTATGTTTTATTTATTTCTAGGAGAGAGAGAGAGAGACAGCGTGAGCAAGGGAGGGTCAGAGAGAGAGGGAGTCACAGACTGAAACTAGCTCCAGGCTCCGAGCTGGCAGTCAGCACAGAGCCCGACGCGGGGCTCGAACCCACGAACCGTGAGATCATGACCTAAGCGAAAGTCGGACGCTTAACCGACTAAGCCACCCAGGTGCCCCCATAACTGCTATTTTAATTGTGATATTCTAACTATGCCAGATTTGACCACTGGAAGCCCCTTCCAGAGAGCCCTTTGTCCTGCTGACACGCCCCCATAAGTTGTTTTCTTTTCCCCAGCACTTCCTTACTTTGCGGCTCCACAAAATGTTCCCAACTCATCTTGTACTTTTCCTGTCTCAACCATGGAAAATTCCAACCTAAAAGTACAGGGTTCTTTCTAGCCTTCCTCTCTTCCATATTTTTATCTCCCTTCTCCAAGAGTGAAAATCCTGGCTCCAAACATCATCAGTGCCTTTATTCATTCACTCAATACTGCAGTGTATAGAAAGTAGTTTCAGATTTGCTATATACATACTGCTGTGAAATCTATCAAGTAGAATGAAAGCTTAGTTTATGGCTCTTTTTGTCTTAGAATAAAGATATAGATCAAAAGTTATCTGAGTTTTAAAAATGTTTTTAAAAGTTATTTGTTTAGTCCTTTTATCCTCTTCTTTTATGACTATGTATTAGAAAAATTATTTTTTTCAAAGATAATTACATTTGATTAAGGTTATTCTTACTTGAAAAAGTTAAATTGAAGATCCTTAAGGTTTTCTTAATGCATTTTCCATGCTATACCAATTTAGAAATATTTTCATTTTTACAATGTTATTTTTCAGGATGAAAAGCATTATATAACCCAACATATAAAATAAATATCAATGAGTCCATACTGATACAAGTAAATGATTGAATAAATAAATGGGAAACAAGAGATAGATCTTCCATGTAGAAGAATGCCAAAGAATTTATGTAGTTATTTTGTCCTCAAGGAGGTACAGCATAACTCTTTACTCTCTTAGTGTGGGCTGTGCATTGTGACTTCCTTCCAAAGAATTCGGTATGAAAAGGAGGTGAAACAAGATCTATCAAACACTATCTCATCCAATCCATCAAGGCTAACCACCGGTGATAAGCCATGTTGATAGTACTTATCCTTGACATAATGGGAGGAAAGTGGCCCTTTACCTCTAGTCTTCCTGCTCAAAATACATTACCCCAGTCTAATCATGAGAAACACATCAGACAAATCCCAGTTGAGTGACATTCTACAGAATACCTGACCAGTTCTCTTAAAACTGTCAGTCATCAGAAACAAGAAATGAATGAGAAAATATCACAGCCCAAGGAGTCAATGGAGACATAACCTACTAAATGTAATGCGGTGTCTGGGTGGGATCTTGGAACAGAAATAGGGCATTAGGTAAAAACTAGGGAAAATTGAACAGATATGAACTTTAGTTATGAACAGCGTGTTAATCTTGATTTATTAATATAACAATTGTACTATATTGTTGTAAGATGTTAATAAGTAAAACTGGTTGTGGGGAGTATGGGAACTGTCCCTACTGCCTTTGCAATTTTTCTGTAAATCTAAAACTAATTTAAAATAAAAAGTCTACTTTAAAAATCAATATAAAATATTTGGAAAATGCAAAATATATGGAGGAGTGGAAACCTTAAATCATCTTTCCCACTCTTCCTACATAAATACTTTTAATATTTTTAACATCTTTCTCTTTCTTTCCCCTTTCTTCCTTCCATTCTTTTCTCTCTCTTATTTATCCTTATTCCTCTATTTCTACCTCCATTGCTTTCAATAGTTTTAGTACACTCCTCTCTCTCTCTCTCTCTCTCTCCCTCTCTCTCTCTCTCATAACACTGACACTCTTTGGATAAGTATATGTGTGATTTGACCAGGACCCCCAAATAAAATAGATGTAAAAATTTTACTGACTTTTGAAAATCTCAACCAAATCAAAAATATAGAGGGATTGGAAAGTAGGTAGACGAACTGGCAAACAGATGTCCTTAGAGAGAATTGTTTCTACACTGTGAGTCCTCATTCCTCACTATTCCAGGAATTGGATAAACCTTTACCTGAAGCTTACTGAGTCAGGATAATATTTATAGGACCACTCATAAGACTTAAAATGTGTTTCTGCAGTTGAGAAAACTTGAGGACCAGTAACTGAATTATGTCTGAGAATACCACCATAGTATATGGCAGTAAAGCGCCTATAGGGAGCTAGCTACATTGCAATAGGTCTGAATTCTCAGACTTTGTCAAAGCAAGGAAGTGAGAGAATTTTCCACGAACCAGGTGTAAACCATCAGGAGCAAAGGGCAGCATTGGGTTATCCTAGGTCCTTGCCAGCAGAGCTGTCTAGAAGTGCCAATAAGCCCTAGCTGCAAGAAGCTGGATATAGCCAGTGGATTCCTGGGGCCTAAGGAAATGAACTATAGGCACACTTGGAGTAATGAAGCATTGGCCCAGGTCAAGGGAATTGATGGAGAGAGGTGCTCATCGATGGCGGTTGCTAAGGATCCAGTAATGTTTGTAAGCATCTGAGATCACAAAGCCATCCAGCCTAATCAAGATGCCTCTGTTCTGGCCATGGGCTGGATGGATATCTGTCCCCCCAATTCATATGTTGAAGCCCTAGTCTCCAATGTGACTGCATTTTAAGGTGGGGTTGGGGGAGGTAATTAGGTTCAGAGATAAGGTACTTATTTATCTAAAAATTTTTTAATGTTTTACTTATTTCTGAGAGAGAGAGACAGCATGAACAGGGGAGGGTCAGAGAGAGAGGGAGACACAGAATCTGAAGCAGGCTCCAGGCTCTGAGCTAGCTGTCAGCACAGAGCCCAATGCAGGGCTTGAACCCACGACTGTGAGATCATGACCTGACATGAAGTTGGAGGCTTAACCGACTGAGCCACCCAGACACCCTAATAAGGTATTTATTTAAAGAAATAATTGGGGTGCCTGGGTGGCTTAGTTGGTTAGGCATCTGAATCTTCATCTCTGCTCAGGTCATGATTTGTGAGTACAAACCCTACATGGGGCTCTGTGCTAAGTGCGCCAGGAGGCTGCTTGGGATTCTGTTTCTCCCTTTCACTGCCCCTCACCTGCCCCCTCTCCTAAAATATACTTTAAAATAAAAGAATTAAGTTAAAATGAGGCTGATAAAATGGGCCCTAACCCAATATCATTAGTATTCTTTAAAAAAGAAGAAATCTGAAGACACAAAGAGACATATCACTGAGGGGAGACCGTGTCAGGATACAGAGAAAGGATGGCCACCAGCAAGCCTGGGGAGAAACCGGACTGGACTGAATAGGAACTTCTCACACCTTGATCTTGGACTTCCAGTCTCCAGAACTTTGGGAAAATAAATTTCCATTAAGCCACCTCATCAGTGGTATTTTGTTATGGCAAGCTTAGCACACAAATGCAATATCACTTGTATATCTTTGACATATCACAATTTCCTTTCCTGTTCTCTTTTCTGACTCAGAACTCATTCTTCAAACATAATCATTCTCCTTTTCTGTTAGTGTTCTTGGCTTCTTTCCTTAGCTGCAATAGGAATCTCTTCTATTTGGGCTGCTTTTAGCTTCTACGTGTACAAAATGGATCTAAATGGATGTTGGCACTTTTCCGAAGACCTTTTTCACAGGGTTAATGGACCACCAAATCCCATCCTTTCCATTCTCAACCCAAATCCTGTGGCTGAGCTGAATCAAAGCCTGAAAGCTACACCTTATAAACTTCTCATCAACAAATATCCCACCAAGACTTGGAGAAGTGAATTTCCTCCCCTAGGTGGGTGTTGGAAACAGCAACAACACACACAAAACCTGGAATACAAGTTCAAAGTCTCTGCTGGCTCCTCAGCACAATAAACTCAGCCACAGAAGAGAAGCTGTTTGCCCCTGACAACCTCAACTTGCTCTATACCAACAATCACCTCCTTTCCTTCTCTTTTTTTCCTTATGCAGTGAGGCTGTTACCTGGAGTGGTGCTGTGCGTAGTTAGGCAATATTCCTCTCCCTTGCCAAGGGTTCTTTTTTTTTTTTAATATTTTTTATTTATTTCTAGGAGAGAGAGAGAGAGAGAGTGTGAGCAGGGGAGGGTCAGAGAGAGAGGGAGACACAGACTCTGAAATTGGCTCCAGGCTCTGCGCTGGCAGTCAGCACAGAGCCCGACGCGGGGCTCGAACCCACGAACCGCGAGATCATGACCTAAGCGAAAGTCGGACGCTTAACCGACTAAGCCACCCAGACGCCCCGCCAAGGGTTCTTTTTACATGAGTTGTTATTACATGCTGGGGCTTTTGCTTTGGTTGAAGAAACAAAGTTTATTTTCCTTTTTTTAACTCTTTTTTTTAGAAACAAGTGCCAAGACAAAAGAAGAGATGGAAATAGCAGAGACAATAGAATGAGGTTTGCATCCCATCAAACCCCTTGGGTCATATGATAGCTTCTGTGCAAGAGGGGAGTTAGGTCCTGAGCATGATCGACCCCTTTCGTGAGGGACCTAGTGAGAGTCTAGGAACTTCCAATGCTGCAATGGGACTCAGTCACCAGGAAGTTGGGGGGATGATGTTTCCCTCCCTTTCCTAAAAATACCCTACTTTGACCTCCAGGAGCATGAGGAGCTCAAGCTTCACTGGATGTGTGTATTCACACAGGTGTGGTGAGGTTTGTGCAAGGAGCTGTGAAATCCTGGGTTTTGACAAGGGAAACCTGAGCAAGACTCAGTAGATGCTCCACAGCAGTTTGCTGGGTGGAGCTGAGCTGAGAGGCTGAATTTTGAGCATGTTTTACGTGCTCTTTAAAAATCCCTGGAAATGGTGCAGGAAGATGCTTTGCTGGGCAAGGGAAGTGAGGGTACATTGGAAGTACTGACTAGGGCAATTTTAGGTGGAAATTTACTTTCTTTTACTCCATGTTTCCATGCAGAAGGAACTCTAAATCCAAGATGACCTCATCCCATAAGAATCAACTTAGTGACTTCTACAAAGACCATATTTTCAAATAAGTTCACATTCACAGGTACGAAGGGTAAGGACTTGAACATTTTTTGAATATCTTTGGGGGGAACCTATTGAACCCACCACACTGCCCTGCTAAAAGAAGTGTCCCTTCCGCTGAAAATCACTATATTTTCTGCTCATCTCAATCAGGTAAGAAAATTTTGTCCAGCTTTATTTTCTATAGTTTGCATTATCAAAACTTTAGTGTTTATAATTTTCTAGGGGAAAAATCATATTTACTTGAATTTCATTTTTCAACATACATTCTGTCTTACTTCCCATCCCCATGGAGTAAGAAGCCCCCAAATGCTTGCCAGTTACACTGTGCCCCACTGATACCGACCAAGAAAGGCAGCCTCCGGCAATTCACGACACAGGCTGCGATTGATTGAACTATTTCTCTTTATTCCTGGGCACCATCCAGACTACATTTTCCACTCTGCTTTGCAGTTTGGTAACTCAATTCTGCCCAAAGGGACATGAGCAAAAGTGCCTCTTATCTCTTCCAGCTGGCCCATCAAACCTCTCATGAGATCACACATTCTTTCCCCAAATTCCCTAATGAACCCCTAGTCTGGATATTTGCATTCAGGGCAAACTTGAAAGCTATATGTTAATGATGGTGAATCTTTTATGAGTCTAGGTTCATGAATGATTAAGTAAAACAGAGCTCCCAAAACTGATCAGGAAAACTAGTTTGGAAATTAATGGAGTAAGAAATACATTTCTCTTCTATTCGGTATTAAGCTAGAGAGTTTTTGAGAATTATCTGTCACTGCAGTGAACACTTTCTTGATTAATACAAGCAACTAAGGTGATGAGTAATATATTCAGTTAGATCTTTCCTAATCAGGAAGGTTGAAAATCAGAGAAACAGAATGGAGGGTGGAGGAGGAGATTCCATCAAAAATGAAAGAATAAAATTTAAATATTTTGGTGACCCATTAGGTCCTAATGAAATAGCCCCTACTCCCTCACTCCTCACCCTTCTTCTAACATCCACATCTCACTCTCTGGGTTTCCTTCACTCTATTCTCTTTGGCTGCACTTGAACTTGTCACAGGGCCTTTGTGTATGCTACTTTTTCTACCTAGATTATTCTTCTTTAATTCTGTGTAAGATTAGCTTCTTTTCTTTATTCGGGCCTCAGCTTAAGTATACGCTTCCCAAGGAAGGTTTCCTAGATGTGCCTGTATAAACTGTATTTGTAATTTTACAAATAAAGTAACCTCCCCCATACACCCAACCCAATAATTCTTGGTAACATTATTCTGTTGCTGTTCCTATAACCCTTTGAAATAATCATTTAAAATTGTTTACCTATTTATCTCTCTCATCCCCAGACACTAGAAGTTTCATTAGAATAGGGACCTTATTTGTCTTGGCCACTTTTGTGTCACCAGAACTTAGAATAATGCCAATCAACCATGAAGATGTTCAGTGATGTTTGTTGAAAGAATGAATGAGGAGAGAAAAGAGGGAGAGAAAAAAGGAGAGAAAGACATGGTAGAACATCTAGGAAGATCACTTGTTACTTACAATAAACCTTTAGTTAGTTAAGTCCTGAGTCTACTCCTTCCTTGTTCTGTAAGAGGATCTACCATGCACTCTATTATATACTTAAGAATAATATTCTTTCAAACTAGTTACCTATATTTTTCAAAGTACCTTGTGTAGTAACTGGCATATTTCACAAAGAAGAGAATGTTTAAGTTGGATCCACAAAATAAGAAAATGCTTGAGAGGTAAAGTTTCACAGTTTGAGGACAATTGGCTAGTTTTCGTTGCAGCCCCAGAAGGAGACTTAGCAAAAGATTATGAGGACTCAGAGATTCAACATATCTCAGGAGGGCTGGACTTAGGAAAGAGACAGAAATTAAACCATTTCAAAGGGCCCAGGAACAGGAGAGGCAATAACTGTCTAACGGTAGAAATGGTCTAGGCTGTCCTAGATTTGCTGCTGCACCATGACATGCCTGAGCACGGCCCCTCTGTGAGGGTCTCACTTGCCACCATGGTTAATGAGTTCAGATCTTTTATTTTTGTGCCATTTGAGCAAGAGCCAAAGAATCAAATAGGAGCGTCTGATTGGCAAAGCCTAGGTCATATGACTGTGCCTTAGCTATAACTCCATCAGTTTCTGGTAGGAGAGAGGGGAGTGCCCTGAGATGAGAGACACATTCCAGGAAACTGGAATTACCAAGGCATAAAGGCAAGAACCTGCATGTTGAATACTTGGAAGTTCTTGAAGGAGGTCAAGATGAGGAAAAGGAGGTCAAGATGAGGAGATGGAGATCAAGATGAGGAGAAAGAGAGAGTTTTGAGGGCACTAAGGAAGGCTATGGTCCAGTTGGGAAGAGCCTTTTGTGTTGGGCTTAGAAATTTGGGCTCTATCCAGGACAAAATGTGCATATTATTTCTCTAACTAGATCATAAGTTCCCTGATGGTTTAGAAGGTAAAAAATTTATCTCTCTACCCCACTGCCACCCTACACTGCCAACCGCAAAAATATACAGCAGCAAGCACAGTACTTTATACCTCACAGCCAATCAATAAAGTCCTTTCAAGTTAAGTAGAATGCAGATGATAACAAGTTGAGATAAATTTATAATAAAAGAATATAAATAAAAAGCCAAAGCAGGGCAATATTAGGAAATTAGAAAGGGCCTTGTTCATGTCCAGCTCCTTCAACCTACCCTTTTTAGGGCTCTGGATACACCTCTTTCCCCTATTCTCCCCTTCCCTAGAAGATACACAGGGTAATGGAGGAAATGGCACTTAAATATGGTGTCAGTTACACTTGTGGCGATGAGCACTGAGTGTTATGTGGAAACTAATTTGACAATAAACTATTTGTAAAAAATAAATAAATAAATATGGTGTCAGTTAGACATGACTTCCAATCCATGCTCTGCTGCTTACAGCTATGTGACCATGGGTAAGTCCTTAAGCTCTCTGCTGTTTAGTTTCCTCATTCACAAACAGGGACTCATGGTAGCAAGCTCACAGTTGTGATAGTTTAACCTAACAGGGAAGTCCCTTTCTGTCCCCACTGCATTCCTCTTAGTGAGGCACCAAATCCAGCCCTGACCTTCCTGCAGCTTTCCAATGCCCCAGGATTCCTTTCTCTCCTTCTCCCCTCCTGTGCCCAGCCTTAGGTTCTCCTCCATCTTAAAGGGGATAGCTTGTGATTCATATAAATGAAACTTTAATGGTGTATTTAGAGGCAGTTAGAGAAATATCTTTGTCAGCACAGCACCCAGGGTCGTTTCCATAATATTGATTGGTAATCGCTTTCACCTACAACACATCTGCTAGGTACATTTCAGCCATAATGTACAAAATTAATAAACCATTAGGAGGCAGAATAGAGCAGAGATGGAGAGCATGATTTCTGGGGTCTATTCACCTCCATGAAAATTCTGGTTCTGGCAGTTACGGGCTATGTGACTTTGTGAAAGTTACTAAAACAATCTGTGCCTCAGTTTCCTCATCTGAAAAAGAGGGAGGATAGCCTCTGTTATGTGAGGTTGCTAAAAAAATTAAATGAGTTAATATAGGTAAAGTCCTTAGAACAGTGCCAGAGATAGAATTGAAATCAGTGGATTAAAATGAGTAGGAAAAATATCCCTAAATGTGAAGAAAATGATATTCTTGTATGATTAACTTTCTGTTATTCAAAACAACTGAACATATAGTGTGAGCAGACTTGCGAACTCTGACTCAAAGGTAAACATTTCAAGCTCTTACCAAATGAAGGTAAGGCACCAGAGATTTATGAAGTGTGACACATACTAGTCATTCTTTCATGCATTGAGAAGAAAAAAAATAGGTGACCTGAGCCAAACACAGGCATCTGTAACCATCTTCTTCTCTTTCTCTGTCTGTCTCTCAGACACACACACACACACACACACACACACTTTTTTTTCCTATCTGTCTTTTATACTAAGTTCATATCTTGTCTGAAGGATTATTAATTTGTATGCAATTTGACTTTAATGCCATTATGAAAACTATAGTATAGTATAGTTATGAGTACAAGCCCTGAGCCATACTTAATTTCCTTATTTTTCTGCTTGTTTTGCAGAAAACAGATTGAGAAAAGGAGATGTTAAGATACTTGCACAAGAATATTCAGAAGTGGGACTATTTTTACTGAGTGTCTATAATGGGCTAGAGATTTTAGAGTTCATGCCTCATTTAATCTCTATAATTCTTCATAAAAGGCATTATGCCCATTTCACAACTGAGGAAACTGAGCTCCAACAAGAATTAGAAGTTTGTGCAAGATAATAAAGCTAGTAAGTAGCAGAATTGTGATTTAAAGTTCATTTTGCCCGCCCACAATGTCATGATTTTTCTTGGTTTCTCAACTCTTGTAACTGATTCTTCAATAGTTAGATGGAACCATAGTAACGGATATGGAATTTTTATGTCAAAATGGCCAAATTTGGGAATTTCATATAATTCAGTGTGTACTTAGAGGTATGCTATGCAGAAATCATGACAACTCCTTGTTATTAGTCTTGCTTCCCTATCTTTTACTTTTTCAAATTCACAGCTTGACAGCCTAATCAGTAGGTATTGACACTGATTTGAATGAAACACTGTTGGGAAGGATTTTGGAGGAATCTAAGGTATGGTCTCTGCTCTCAGGTGACTATAATCTGGTTGGGGAGATAAGACAATCACTAAAGAAACCAGCAAAGAGCAAAACAATGAAGGGGAAATTCATCTGGCTATCCATCCATGAATATTTGATATTCCATCGAGCCCTGTCCTTGCCTCAGATGGATGCAGTGATGAATAAAAGAGACATGGTTCGTGTCCTCATGGAGTAATGGAGGAGCGAATAGTGGACAAATAATTAGATTATTACAGATGTAAAATATGCTTGGGGTTCCCATCAGTTCTTTTCTCTTTCAGCTAACACTCTTCTTACCTGGACAAGTTGTGTTTCTTTAGACCCTGTCCTGGGGTCCATCTTCATGGACTTCTCTGACGTCAGTGGAACGTATATTAATTTTCAAAGCAGACCTGTTTTTATTTTATGGACTCCCATTTCTTTGTTTCTGAAGAATGACTTTTCTGGCAATTCAGATTAGAACCATCCCCTTAATGTAAAGCAAATATGTATTTAAGTTGGGTGGGCTCATTTTTTTTTCTGTGACTTTGCAACTACAAATAAGCATCCAGCTTGGGAGAGCTAAATAAAGAATGTGATTAAAAACTTTCTGCTTAAAACATGAAATTACAAACCACAGTGGGCTCAGTTTCAAGTATGCTCATGATTTGGGGAGAGACAAATGTATTCTTGATGCTCTTATGCTATTAGTGGAAACCATGTAGCCACTGGGTGGAGTACATGAAGGAGGATTTAATAAGGTAGATAAAACCCCAGATGTAACCATTGAGGCAGTGAAACTCTTTAATCACATTTTCTTTGTACTTATGGTTGAAATTGTAACCAAATTAGATGCTTTGAAGATAGATTGTGTTTCATAAACATATTTTATAAAAGGCCTGACTAACTTTAGCATACATAATGATATGCTTTCACTAACTTGAACCTCCTGTATTTCAATCAGGTTTAGTTTTCTATTTAACCCAAGTTTTAAGGACTTGTTTAGAATTTCAGTATTGGGTATATTTTAGGGACTGCAAATTGGTTGAAGGATATTTGAATCTGAGTATTAAATCATCTTTTAATGGGAGCCTACTATTTCTCAGAAGCTTTTATTTCATTGCCACAGCATAAAAGATGTCTGAATGCTACATAATGGAGCATTTTAATCAATATGTGAGTCCATTGGGTCGTAAGAGTTCCTTCCACTGCTTCCAGCAATATTTATATTGACATTTTTATGCATTGTGCACTTGGTTTCAAAGTCCAGAAATCTTTGGGCTTGGTTCATAGATTAGTAGAAGTATATTGACTAGTAAAAATAAATCCTTTCACACACACACACACACACACACACACACACACCCCAAAGGAATGAATAAGCATTTGACAATATAAGGCGCTAGCTTCTCCAGAACTCTACCACTTAAAATCAGCTCAACAACAATAATAGGAAATGTGATAAAATGAATATGGCATGCTATAGTTTAATATTTAAACAAATGAAAATATAGGAATTATTATATTATTGCACCAAACAATCCTGTGAGTTAGGAATTATTTTCTCCATTTTATAAATAAGGGAACTGAGGCTTAGAGAGGGTTAGAGCCTCACCAAATATCATAGTTAAGAACTGAGAGAGTTAATATTTGAATCAGGGATATCAAACCCCAAAGCTAACACACTTATCTGTAAATAATATTGCCTGATGGGAAGGAAGAAAATCAGCTATCAGGCTGTCAAAGGCATCTAAAAAGGAGGCTGTAAATTGATAGCAGTAAGAAATTACCCATTGTGGTTTCCAACTAGATAAAAGCATTTTCAATAACTGATGAGTGAGACATTTTAAAAGAAGAAATGACAGAAAACTGGTAATTTAGATATACATCATAAGCATATTGGATAAAATCAAAGCTAATTTTAGTTTCTACCTTGAAAAGCAATATAGTGATTAAAAGAGCATGAACTGTGGAGTCAGGCTCTTCTGGATCCAAGCTTTTGCTTTGTTTTAATAGCCATGCAATTCTGGGGAGTTAATTTCTTCCTTTCTTCCTCTCTCCCTCCTCCTCTCCCTCCTTCCCTACCCCCTTTCTCTCTGTCTCACTTTCCTCAATTTCCTAAATGCTTTAAAAATAGGGTTACAAAAAATGATTCTATCCTAGTGTGGATTTCCCCTAATAGCCTGAGGTAAGACTTATGTGGAGGAAATGGTATTATTTTGGGAAGTGGTTTTAAGGAAATGGAGTAGTGAGGGAGGGAATACTAGGAAGTGTCAAACACGAAAGGAAGGAAAAGCAGATCCAAGGACNAAAGTCGGATGCTTAACCGACTAAGCCACCCAGGCGCCCCCCCAAAAATTTTTTTAATGTTTTATTTTTTGAGAGAGAGAGATAGAGACAGCATGAGCAAGGGAGGGTAAGAGAGAGAGGGAGACACAGAATCAGAAGATAGGCTCCAGTCTCTGAGCTAGCTATCAGCACAGAGCCCAATGTGGGGCTCAAACCCACGAACCATGAGATCATGACCTGAGCTGAAGTCAGATGCTTAACCCACTGAGCCACCCAGGGGTCCCTGAAGAGCTAGGTTAAGTGCATCTCAGAATTGTTCCATCAAAGAATGGCAATAGCCTTATTATCAGAGCCATCTCCTGTTGTGCTAACTTCCTCCTTAAAGCTTTGCACATGTGTCAGAGTAGCAGAGTGGACACACCTAGGAACCCCACTTCATGGTGGTAGAGAGACCTTAGGGCAGAAAGCATGAGATCCTCAGGGGGATTGAGGCGAGATCCTTTCAAATTATACATGTGTAGAAGTAGTTGCTATAGTACAAACCGGAATGGAAAGGTAAGCCCCAATACTAGTGATAGAAAGAATATCAGTGATTGCAGGGGCCAGGGGATGGGATAAGGGGATTGACTACAAACACATGCAATAATTTTGGGAAATGTTCCATGTGGTGAAAGTGGTATTGATATACATGTCACAAACTTTATCCAATTGCACACTTAAAATTGGTGAATTCAATTATTAATATAATCATAATTATTATAAATTACACCCCAGTAAAGTTGATTTTAAAAGAAAGGGTGAACCAAGAAGATGTGCAACACAAACAAGAGGTATCTGATAATAAGTACCTACCTATGATAATAGTACCTACCTAGCTACTATAATGATACCTTCCTCTCTATTATACAGTATAATATATAGTAATACTATATCGTATATAGTATAATATATAGTAATATATAATTAATATAGTTTATAATGTATATAGTATATAGTAATAATGATAGTACCTACCTAGCTATGATAATTATTATCAGTTGCTTGAGATAACCCTAATAACTTTGAAGTAAGTGGGAGAGCTGGAGTTGAACTAGTTTGAAGGAAGATTGATTTGTTCAAATTAAGCTAATGTTAGAACATACAAATAACATAAATTGTGAGCAATGTAGAATTTTTCAGTGAGAAGTGTGGAGCTGGATTTTTGAGAGAGAACCTTAAGGAAGGATAGTTAATGGAGAAAAAATAGTAAGTGAGAATAAAAGGGACATTTTGCTGAGAGAGGATAAAAGAACCAAGGAAATCATTGAGTGTACAAAAAGATGAAAACCCATGCTCATTTAATGCCTCCTGTGTGCCAAGGACTTCGTCACCACACCATTGAGTAGATACAACTGTTTCCATGATATAGATGAAAGAATTAAGGCTTAGCAAGGTAAACCCACTAGCTCAAGGGTATGCAGCCACTATGTGGCTGAGGGGGCATTCAAACCTAGGATTGGTCTGCCTGATCCAGAACAGTCTGATTTTAATGTGCACTTTTGGAGTGGGACAGTGAGAATTACAGAGACTTAGAATGGCATAGGTCCTGAGAACTAATGTAAGGATTTGGAAAGAGACACTTGATATAATAACTGATACACAGCCGTAAAGAATAACCTCTAACGGTGGTGAGAGGTTGACCTTTCATTATACACTGATGACCTTTCAGTGTATAATAAGGTTCAANGAGACACTTGATATAATAACTGATACACAGCCGTAAAGAATAACCTCTAACGGTGGTGTGTGTGATGACCTTTCAGTGTATAATAAGGTTCAGAAAAAGATGTGATGGTAAAGAGAATGTAAAGTTAGTGAACATAGACTCACTGATGGAAAACTTTGTCTGTGAGATGAGATGGATGAGAAATATAGTAATATAGGTATAGCCACTCAAGGCCCAGGATACAGATTCTTTTTTTTTTTTTAATAAAAAAGTCTTTTACATTTATTTATTTTTGAGAGACGGAGTCAGACAAAGCATGAGCAGGAGAGGGTCAGAGAGAGAAGGAGACACAGAATCTGAAGCAGGCACCAGGGTCTGAGCAAGCAGTCAGCACAAAGCCCGACGTGGGGCTCAAACCCACGAACCATGAGATCATGACCTGAGCCAAAGTAGGAGACTCAACCGACTCAGCCAGACAGGCACCCCCCAAGATACAGATTCTTATTTAATGCAGCCAGTGTAGACTATATGGGTTAATTTTATTTTTTATTCCCTATTTATGTTTATGCCAAAGAAAAAAAGACAATATGAAACATCTGCATTTAGACAAGAAAATGTGATTACATTATACTAAAGGACACTTCTTGGGGCATCTGGGTGACTCACTCTGTTGAGTGTCCACCTTCAGTTCAGGTCATGATTTCATGGTTCTCAAGACCCTCATGAAGCTCACTGCTGTCAGCCTGTCAGTGCACAGCCCCCTATTGATCCTCTGTGCCCCTGTCTCTGCCCCTCCCCACTTGTGCTCTCCCTAAAATAAATAAATACTAAAAAAAAATCTGAAGGATGCTTATTGATACAGGAAGATAGTGGCACTGAAGCAGATGGCTCTTGGCTTGCTTCTTCTTGTTATTTGCTGCCACTGTTTGCCAAAGATCCAGCATCTGTGTTCCAAGAGAAGCCAAGAGGCTGGTGCTCAGATGGTGAGATGAAGTCCTGATTTACTGTCTGTATCTGTGCTGATTTTACCAGTTCCTTTAGTTTTTTATTAAAAATTTTTATTGGAGTTTTATAGTTTTTTTTTTTTTTTTTTTCAGAATTATATTACCTTCCCAGCTGCTAGAAAGCATGGGGCATTGGGGGAGTCAGCTACTGCCTGGACTAAAAGATAGAAAATTTGGTGCTAAACCTTGGGTATATCATTCATTCATAGTTCTTGAGAGTCTTTCTGCATCTGGCACCATTCTAAGTGTCACAGAAACCATAGTGAAGAACCAGCAAAACCTGAGCCTCTATGTAGAGCATATACACAAGTAAATGTGCGTGAGAGAATAAATTATTTACAGAGTCAGAAAGAGATAAATGCTATAAAGCAAAGTAACACAGGTTAAGAGTATAGTGATGTGACGTCATTATCTTAGGGTGGGTGGCAAAGTTCTTTCCAAAGAAGTGACATTTGCATAGAAGCTGAATCATGTTAGAGAGTTAGCTATTAAACATCTGTGTGAAGATCTTTATGCAGGGAGACTAGCAGATGCAAAGTGCTCGGGGAAATAATGGATAAGTGCTTTTTGTGATTGAGGAACAGCAACAGGACAGCATGGCTGGAGCATGATGGGAGATGTGGGAAATAGAGATTTAGCCAAGCCCAGATCATGGAAATACAGTATTGCAGCCCTACTGACAAGAAAGACATTTAAATTTTCCCTTATGTGTGATAGAAAGCCATTGGCAGATTGCAAGCGGTGGAGTGTCATTTCTAACCTCAGGCTCTGTCCTAATTAGGCATGGGAGAGAATAACACCCTTGTTCCTTATCATTTGCTGAGACAGTTCCCCATGATCCGTGTAGCCGGGGAACCAATGCCATTTTCCTGGTAACAGGGCAGAGTTGAAACGCCACCCTAGGCATTTATCTTGGTAATTACCAACATGCGCATGAGTGCCAAGTATTAAATCAGTGTTTGATGACCACAGTGGTTCCAGAGGCTAGCCTGCAGAGTGAGCTTTTTCTAAGAGAGGGAAGAATTATGAGATGGTAAGCTGTGATGAAGGTGCTAGTAGACAGGACTAGAGCTTATTGTAAAGATTAAGCACATAAAAAAAAAAAACAAAAAAAAAAAGGTCAAGATTCAAAGAGATAAATTTTGCAACTAAACAGACATGGCTAGGCCTTTGAAACCAGGGAGTAGTGAATGAGGAATCTGTATGGAGTCAGAAGGTACCTACAAATTCCATACACATGGCTGAAGCAGCATTTTTTTTTAAATGTTTTTTTATTTATTTCTGAGAGAGAAAGAGAGAGAGACAGCGTGAGCAGGGGAGGGTCAGAGAGAGAGGGAGACACAGAATCTGAAACAGACTCCAGGCTCTGAGCTAGCTGTCAGCACAGAGCCCGACGCGGGGCTCGAACTCACCAACCATGAGTTCATGACCTGAGCTGAAGTCAAATGCTTAACTGACTAAGCCACCCAGGTGCCCCTGAAGCAGCATTTTGAGAAGAAAAACAACACCCACGACTGGTATCCCTACCTACTAGTAAATCTAGGACTTTGCCTCTGTCAGTCAATAAAACTGTCTCATGTTTGTTACTTTTTTATGGTTTCCAAACTCCTGTCATGCTTATGATTTGTTTGACTTTCACAACAACTTTGAGAGATAGGCAGAACAGGTAAGAGCCTTAATATTCAAAGATGGGGTACCTGTGGGTCAATGAAACAAAGTCATCTGTTCAAGGTCATTGTGCTGTTCACATTATCATGGGTCAAAGACAAGGATAGAATGTAGGTCTTTTGATTCCTGGTTTAAAGTTCCACACCTTAGAGCATGCTATTTTATGAGGATTGTAGTGTGTTAAAAAGTTGATCCTTGAACCCCATGGGTTTGATCTACTTTTGCATGGTATTTTTTTACAAATATAATATAGTACTATAAATGCCTTTTCTCTTCCTTATGATTTTAACAAACTTTTCTCTAGCTTACTTTAGTGTAAGAATATAGTATATAATACATATACTATACAAAATATGTTTATGTTATCTCCAGGCTTCTAGTCAACATTAGGCTATCAGTAGTTAACTTTTGGGGAGTCAAAAGTTATATGCAGTTGTTTGACCATGCAGGGGTCAGTGCCCCTAACTCCCACATTATTCCAGGGTCAACTGAAAATGGGGTGAATGAAATTTTTAGGGGTTAAAAAGTAATAAATGCCTATTTGTCCCAAAAGAAGGAAACTGATTCTAGGAGATAAAGTCTTGATATGTAGAGAAATCAAGAAAGCAGACGGATCCAGAATACAGACTGGAGGTGTCACGTCCTTTCTTTGAATACCAGGAGGGTAGAGGGTGGAGGATTCATCAGATGACTTCTCAAGGCCCTTCTGGTCTCCAGAGTATAGCTCATGAACTTGTCCTCTTCAGAGCTAAATCCATCTACTCGATCAGGTTGCTAGAATAAAACATTACTCATATGCAGGTGTTGCTCAAGTGTATACATTTAACTTCCATACAGCTCAGGCTTTCATACATTATATACTGACACTCCTTAAGTGTGTTCCCTTTTTTAATTACTTTAGATAATGAGAGAGAGAGCATGAGCTGGGGAGAGAGGCAAGAGGGATAAAGAGAGAGGATCCCAAGCAGGCTCCACACTGAGCCCTGAACCCCATTTGAGGCTCTATCCTGGGATCATGACCTGAGCCAAAATTCAGAGTTGGAAGTGCACCCAACTGAGCCACCCAGGCACCCCTAACATGTCTTTACAATAGTAAATTCATACTTTTACTTATCAGTTGGCAAACAGTTATTTCAATCTGCCAGTTAATAGTTTTATTTTCGAAGTATCACCATTTATGTCTTTACAGTTGTGTTTCTATTTTTACTTAAATACTTCAGCATACCACCCTTAGTCTAGGAAACAAAAGGCAATTTTTTAAAGTTTTTATTTTAATCATCATGACAAGTGGACTCCTTAATGCTCATTAACAAAGGGCAATTAAAAAAAATAAAAGTGCTACCAGATGACTGTAGTAACATTGAAGCAAAGGCCAAATAATCTTGAAACAAAGGGAGAACTCATTTGGAGGGCTAAAGAAAAAAAAAAAAAAACGACAGTTTTTTTTCAAAGACAGTTTTATTTTTTAAAATCCCAATCCAATACTTAACTGTATATTTGACTGCATTAAAAGAGCATGTATTCATTATTCAGAACATAATTCTGGAAAGGTATGGTTGATGATTCTGTTGAAAGACGCAGGATGTAGCAATGGAGGAAAGAAATAGATCCTTAAATTGTAAATGGATAAGCAACATAAAATATTTCAGTGATAAGAATACAGAGAAAATTTCTTAAGAGCTCAAAGAGTTGTGGGTAAGATAGAGACCTTTATCAAAGGTACAAAAGAAGTTGATATTATATAAGCACAAACACCATAAAAAGTTCCATTTACTTTGTGCAAAATCATCAACATTAAATGTTTGCTCATATATGTCACTTCCAATATGGGACAGAATCAAGAAATATAAAACACCATTTTATAAAATTATAGAAAAACATTATCACATTTATTTTTATTTAATCTACATAAAACAAAGACCGTAGTTATCTGTTCAGACTGTAGGTACTCCACAGTACCTAGCAGAGTTCTGGTATACAGGAAGAACATGAAACAAATCATGTTGTAAACATCTTACTAGAATAAAACAATGATCAATATTCAAGAAGAAAAACCAAATACTTGTATCATAACTAGTGATTTATCTTGATCACATTTAAGACTATTGCTTGACATATGTACATTCACATTTCAAACACAATTCCAAAGCATGTCAAGTGAGGAATTGCCTACAGTCTCAGATTGCTTGACCAGAACTGATGCATTCCTAGAAGTTTAAATAGGGAACAGATAGCAAGGTATAGAGATGGAAGGAAGGAAGGAAGGAAGGAAAAAAAAGGGGAAAAAAGAAGGCAATTTTTAGTTCCACAGTTAACCATGACCTTCACCAAAACATTTACTAGGCCTGTGTCCTCATCTGTAAAAGGTAATTCTCAGTTCCAAAATGTCAATAGAAAGGGGGAAAAGAAAGAATAGCCTAAAAATGAAGAAAGGTCAAGTCTTCCCTGGTCATCTCCTCCTTGTTCTTAAATCACTGAATCCCTACCCCAAAGTCAGTCACTCCCTGTTCAGCTCTGTCAAGGCCTTCAGCTCAGACCACTACCTCACCCTCAGTACACCAGAACTCATCTGTTCCCCCCACCTTAGTCGTAATTCACCTCATCTCCCAATGTTGGGGAGCTGGCGGTTTGAAAGAGTATGCACAACACAGAACCAGTTCAGAGGAGCCTGTGAAGAGTAGCGCCGTTCACTCTGTTCAAGACACTAAGGGACACTTAGGCGCAGGGCTAACGCAATATGGGTGAGTTCTCTGAGAGCGGCTAGATTTTAGCACATTATGCCCCACTCTATACTTACTACACCCCTGGGGAGGTGGGTGCTGTGTTCTGATTTTAAAGACGAGGCTACTGAAGGTTCCAGAAACTCGCCCAATGCCATCCAACTTTTAAGAGGCATTGCTTGAATTCGAACTCAGGCCAAGAATGTCTGACTCGTCCCCATGTGTGTTAGAGAGATATCCGGTTGGGCGACCAGGAGGGAGGCGCCTCTAGGAGAAAAGTTGAGACCCCAGTCCTCCCC
>NW_027530617.1:1435303-1472970 GCF_008692635.1 Crocuta crocuta | reverse complement strand
CTGGGAAGCGTCCTGGGAGGGCTCCCAGAGACGCCACCGCGAGAGGGAGGAGAAGCGCAGGGCCAAGGGCACCAAGCCGGTCGGGAACAAGAACCCGCTGGAGAAGAAGCCCAACTTGCCGAAGGACTCGAGGCCGGCGGAGACCGAGAAGAACGCCGTCCTCAAGGGGGAGACACGCAAAGCCTGTACCTTGTTGGTGTCAGAGCAGCAGAGACGGCGGCCCACGATCCGATTCAGCCTCTTCCCCAGACCCCGCCGCCCGTCGCAGTGGTCCTTGGTGTGCCACACTTCGGTCAGTGTGATTAACGAGCTGGCGAAGATGGGCGACCCGGACGTCCTGGAGATGGTGCAGGAGGAAGGTAGGAGCCGGCGGCCTCGGTGGCGCGGGGGAGCGCGGGCCTGGGCGCGGGGACCCCGGGGGACGTTGGCGGCCCTGCGGCCTGGATCCCCGGGGACGTTCGCGTGGTGGCGTGCGCTGCGCGAGACAGGGGCTGCAAAATAGAGTCCCTGCGCCGGCGGGTGGCTGCGTGTCGGCGCACTCAATTTCCTCCGCTACTCGCACGAGCCGGGCACCTGTGCCTGTGACCCCTGCGCTTCTGCGGCCCCGTCCTTGCCCCTGTGTGCGCCGCCGAGCGGCTGACTAGCGCAGGGAGGCGAGGCGAGCGCGCTGGCCGCCTGAGCTGGGGCGCTCCGACCTCTGACTCCGACCGAGAGCCGCAGGTTGGGGTGCCTGACGAGGGTGGCATGCGTGGGGAGCTGGCCCTGGAGTCCTTTCGCCTCTCTTCATTTGCTGATTACGGACCAAGCTTTGAGATCCCTGTTGATTATGCGAGCGCCAGACCCTAAGATCCATCAGCTCGGGATTCTTGTGCACCTGTGAAACGCTGCTGTTTGACCAGCTTTCATTGAATCCTGAGTTCCGCTGGGGAATGTCTGTTCATTGTTTGCTAAGGCCGTTGCACAGACTTCTGTTCTGTGGACGTGTTTTGGTACCCACGTATTCCTGAGAATGCACGTGTTTTCCTGGGACTGTCCAGGACTCTCAATGATACTCAGTTCCCTCCGTGACCCTCTGTCTTGTTTGGTATTAGATTGAAACATGGAAACAGTGTTTTTAGGTGATAAGACATCTAAGTAGTCTTATGATTCAGTCTTGAGAGGCACCAAGAAATACAATGCATTACTGCATCCTCTTCTCTTTTCTTAACAGCTTTATTGAGATGTTCTTTAGATACCATAAGTCCCCCATGGAAAGTGTGTAATTCACTGCTTTTTAGTGTATTTACAGAGTTTGGCAATCATCACCCTGATGTAATATTAGAACATTTTCATCACCATAAAATAAAAACCTTAGCAGTCCCTCCCTACCCCCACTCCCCAGTGCCTACTCTTACCTCTAGGCAGTTAATTACTAATTTATTTACTCTGCAGATATACCTGTTCTGGACACTTTCTGTAAATAGACTCCCACAATATGTAGTCTTTGGTAACTGTCTTCAGTTCTTTAGCCTAACGTTTTTGAAGTGCATCTGTGTTGTAATTTGCATCCTTCCTTTTTACTGCCACCTAATACTCCATTGTTAAAGATAAATCACATTTTACCCAGTCATCAATTGGTGGACATAGGGGTTGTTGTCACTTTTTCACTACCACGAATAATGCTGCTCTGAACATCCATGTACACATTTTTGTTTGAACACGTTTTCATTTGTCTTGGGTATATCCCTAAGAGTGGAATTACTTGATCATATGCCAGCTTTATATTAAACATTCTGAGAAACTTCCAAGCTGTTTTCCAAGTGTCTATAGCATTTTATGTTGCAACCAACAATATGTAAAGGTTGCAGTGTCTCCACATCCTCTCTAACACTTGTTATTGTCTATCTTTTTTTATTTATAGCCATCTAGTGGTTGTGAAGTGGTATCTATGTGGTTTTGATTTGCATTTCCCCAGTGATTTCCCAATCAAATATCTTTCCTACTGCTTATTGGCCATTCATATATCTTCTTTTGTGAAATACATATTTAAGTCTTTTGCTCATTTTAAAAGTTAAATTGTTTCCTTATTGCATTGTAAGAATTCTTTACATATTCTGTGTATATGACTTGCAAGTATTTTCTCCCATTCTAGAAGTTGTCTTTCCCTGTCCTTGATGGTATCACTTAAAGCAATTCCTCCTTTTTTTTTTTAAATTTTTTTTTTAATGTTTTATTTATTTCTGGGAGAGAGAGAGAGACAGCGTGAGCAGGGGAGGGTCAGAGAGAGAGGGAGACACAGAATCCGAGGCAGGCTCCAGGCTCTGAGCTGGCAGTCAGCACAGAGCCCGACGCGGGGCTCGAACCCACGAACCGCGAGATCATGACCTAAGCGAAAGTCGGATGCTTAACCGACTAAGCCACCCAGGCGCCCCGAAATTCCTCCTTTCTTAAATCAAAAAACAATTGAAGATAGAAGGAAATAAGACTACTGAAAACTTTAAGGTTTGCCTAATGGGTCTGCTAAATGATGCAATGAATTTATTTGTTAGCGAAAATGATTGGTTCAGTGTACAAAGTGAAATGACTTTAAAGTGTCATTTAAAATTAAATTAAAAGCCCCTTTATATACTTAATGGTTTCCTTTATTGCTGAGAATTACTTTTCAGTTGTAATTTTAGTAATCTCCAGGTCTTAATAGATTTTTTTTCCACTTGAAACATTCAGTAATTCTTTATAATCAGTCCTTCTGAAATAAATTTATGAGAAGGTACAGAAATAATATTTTTCATTGAGGGAAGAGAGGAGGAAAAAATGCGGAGTATGTAACTTTCTATGCATAATGAAGAAAAAATTCTACCAGTGTGGCATTACAGAGATTGACCATTATTCTCTTTTCACATATTAGCAGTGTGATCTAATTTAGTTTCAGGATAATTCTGATTCCTAGAATGTATACTTAAATTAGTATAACTTCAGCCACGAGGTTAGACTTCAGCTTGAGTCCATCTCAGGAAGATTTTAGAACTTTTTTCAAACTAATTTGTTTTCCCTTTACTTGGCAAAGACCTTTGTAAACTGTCCTTAGTCCCTCTTACTCTGATGGAAGCTTTGCCTCTGCTTTCGGTGGAGGTAGCAGAAAGGAGATTGATATGGAATACCATGTATCTGATGGTTGAGGGTGATGACCACATCCAGCCCAAGTTCCTGTTTCCGGTTTGTTCATAGATCCAACATCCAAGCAGGGGAGGAGCAGAGCATTGGTGAGAGCAAGGCCTAAGGTACCACTCAGATGACTCTTGGTTTTCTAATTGTTTTTTCAGTATGTCAGTTGTTTTGCTGTGTTGGTTTTACTGCCCGTTACTGAGACCTGTGTTATTACTGGAGTTGTATGAAAAGTGCATTAAAACGAGGGCATATTTTTTAAAATATAATTTATTGTCAAATTGACTTACATACAATACCCAGTGTTCATCCCAACAAGTGCCCTCCTCAGTGCCCATCTCCCATTCTCCCTCCCCTCACCCCTGACCCCGTTCACCCTCAGTTTGTTTTCTGTATTTAAGAGTCTCTTGTTGTTTGCCTCCCTCCCTCTCTGTAACTATTTTTTCCCCTTTCCTTCCCCCCTGGTCTTCTGTTAAGTTTCTCACGATCCACATATGAGTGAAAACATATGATATCTGTCCTCTTACTGACTTATCTCACTCAGCATAATACCTTCCAGTTCCATCCACGTTGCTGCAAATGGCATGATTTCATTTTTTTCTCATTGCCAAGTAGTATCCCATTGTATATATAAACCACATATTCTTTATCCATTCATCAGTTGATGGAGATTTACGCTCTTTCTATAATTTGGCTGTTGTTGGAAGCGCTGCTATAAACACTGGGGTACATGTGCCCCTATGCATCAGCACTCCTGTATCCCTTGGGTACATTCCTAGCAGTGCTATTGCTGGGTTGTAGGGGAGTTCTATTGTTCATTTTTTGAGGAACCTCCACACTGTTTTCCAGAGCGGCTGCACCAGTTTGCATTCCCACCAACAGTGCAAGAGGGTTCCCATTTCTCCACATCCTCGCCAGCATCTGTAGTTTCCTGATTTGTTCATTATAGCCACTCTGACCAGCGTGAGGTGGTGTCTCAGTGTGGTTTTGATTTGTATTTCCCTGACAATGAGTGACGTTGAACGTTTTTTCATGTGTCTGTTAGCCATCTGGATGTCTTCTTTGGAAGAGTGTCTATTCATGTCTACTGGGGGGCATATTTTTTAATGTCATCAATCCAAGGGATTTTCGGAAGCCATTCTAAATAACTTAAATATATGTTTCTTCCTGGAGTTAAATGACACAGTTTTAAAAACTAAAGGGTTGGTTGAGGAGGCTGAAAATGACTGGGTTCCACAGTATCCTTTTTTACGAGCTACTTTCAATTTTGTGTTTTAAAATATAAATGGATTTCTTCAAGTAAATTTACTGATACAGGTAAGCCTGGATCTTGCTTATTAATGTATTCCCTAAATCACCTTTGAAGAGTAAGTATGAGAAAGTTAAACGATTGAGTTACATTTAATGAGATTTTTTCCCCCAGAGAGAATGCTAATGTTCTACCTTTTAGACATAATAGTTAACAAAGTGTTCCTAGGATTTGTTAGGTTTTCTCAATTTATTTTCTTCAAAATTGAACACATAAGCAGTCTTCTCCAGTTAGCTCTTTTCCCACTATCTAATAATTTTTAAAAAGAAATTGTAAAGGCAACGTGTATACCAGAATATATAAATAGTTATGTAAACAAACACTGCTAGTAAAATATCAGTGCTGAAGTTGAACTGTTGACTGGTTGACATTGTAAGGAAGTCCTCATTTGAAATATTCATTCCTTAGCTGATTTATGACTCATTCAGCATGGGAAATGACAGTTTAACGGTTTAGCATTGGAAAATTCACTTTTACAGTTGAATGTAAAGTTTCTTGAATGTTTACAACTGCATTAAGCATTGTATTTAACCAAACCACCCTTCCTTTGGGGATGTATTTATTTGATTGCATATATTTTATTTTATGCTGCTGGAAGGGATGAGGTGTAAACTGAGACGATCATTTGGTAAATACAAGGGCTATTTTTGGGCTCAGGGTTTGTTGGCGTATATATTCTTAGCAGCTTGCTTTCAGTTGAAAACTCACAGCTCAGTCTTTGGGCTGGCTTTATCTTTAGCTCATATTTTATGATTTCCAGACCAATCAGTATTAAACCCTTCCTATCTCTGGTTTCTAGTCCACAGGAAGAGTCTAATCATTTCCATGGGGTTTAGGGGATGCTGGAGGAATGACAAGAAGCTGATTTAGAGTTGTTGGCTTCAAATTTGCCTCCTCAGATATGTTTCTGTTTTGATAGATTTGGTGATTATATGTAGCGATGACAGCCTCATACTCTGTGACTGAGTGCGACAGTTTGTCTACATCTCTGGCATGTGCAAGCATCTGATTGTGTATGTGTGTGTCCGAGAGATAGAGAGAGCTAGTAAGCACTATGTGTGAGGGGGAGCATAGTGTGTAAGGAAATTCATCTTTTTTTTCTAAATCTTCCTGCTTTTCAGAAAACAATACAATTTACAAAGTGTACTCCTTGTTGGGGGTGGGGAGGGAGGGTGTTTACCCTCTCCTGAAGGGTGATATACTTGGCCTTGGGACTCTGAGACGGTCCACTCAGGACTGTATGACAGCAGGTAGGATGCTAACACAGGAGGCAGATGAGGTTTCAGGCCAGCGCTGAAAGGAGGGGGTCAGAAGTGATACAGTGTGAAAAAGAAGCAATAATCAGTCGAGGAAGAAAACGGTTGTTAGTTCTAGAGAAAGGAAGCGGCATGTTGAAAGGGAAGAGGGTAAGAAAGAATTAGTAGGAATAGGAGATAATCCGGAGGAACTATTCTGTCCCTTTTCCACATTCTCAAATAAACATACTGCATCAAACTCTGATAGCAATTTGCAAATGTTCTTTTGAGGAGTTGTTTTATGCTAAACACAGGAAAAATAATTAGGGGAAGGAAGGGTTAGTGCTTACAGTTTTTCCAAAACCAGAATTATAAAATACTCTATAATCCTAGTTTGAGGCGTGCACTTCTTCACCCTGTACTTGGAACAGTTCTTCAGCATAATGACCATTTTTGTTCTTAGGAAAATAAAAGCCTCCCCTAAGTCAGCATTCAAGTACCATACATTGAGAGATAAAGTGTGTATTCCTTAGAATCCTATTTTTTATATACTCATTATAAGACTTTGCAAGATTGGTTTGCTTCACATTCAGTATTCCAGTGAGAGATGGTGGCAACATTGTGCAGTTTTGAGCTGTACATGTAGACAGTATTCATGGGTAAAATATTTTGATGATGGTACTGGACTATGTTTTATATTTTTCAAATAATTTTTACTTCTATTTATAGTCTTTTAGATGAGAAAGCCTGCACTCAGAAAAGTTGAGTAATAGAGCTACAGCCATAGTTTGTTAGCTTTCATGCTTCGCTTAAGATAACTATTAACTTTTTTAAAAAATTCTTTTTTTAAAAAATGTAATGTTTATTTATCTTTGAGAGAGACAGAGTGCACACAGGGAAGGAGCAGAGAGAGGGAGACACAGACTCCAAAGCAGGCTCCAGGCTCTGAGCTGTGAGCACAGAGCCTGACATAGGGCTTGAACTCATGAACTGCGAGATCAGGACCTGAAGCAAGGTCAGACACTTAACCAACTGAGCCATCCAGGCGCCCCACTATTGCAATTAAAAAAATTTTAACATTTATTTATTTCTGAGAGACTGAGAGACAGAGCACGAGCGGGTGGAGGGCAGAGAGAGATGGAGACACAGAATCGGAAGCAGGTTTCAAGCTCCGAGCTGCCAGCAGGAAACTGTATGCAGGGCTCGAACTCACAAACTGTGAGATCATGACCTGAGCCAAAGTTGGATACCCAACCTACTGAGCCACCCAGGCACCCCACCCACTATTCCAATTTTTAATCGTGGATCCTGTAACAAGAAGATCTGCATACAAAAGAAATTCTTTTGTCTTTATTCTGACACTCTCAAATTTATCTCAAAGAATTAAAGTTTAAAAAAAAATCTAAAGTTTATTTATTTATTTTGAGAGAAAGAGACAGAGAGAGAATGAGCAAGAGAAAGGCAGAGAGAAAGAGAATCTCAAGCAGGCTCTGTACTGTCAATGTGGAGCCCGATGCAGGGCTCAAACTCATGAACCATGAGATGATAACCCGAGCTGAAACCAAGAATCTGATGCTTAACTGCTTGAGCCCCCCAGGTGTCCCTCAAAGAATTTAAGTTTTGAAAATTAACAACAATATATCCTAACAATAATAATATCATCAAACAACTAACATTGACAGACCTCAGTGCTGCATGAAGCATTTACATAAACTCATTTAAATGCTTGCACAAACCTGATGACATAGACATTAATGCCATTTATATGACACTTGAGAGCTTTCAATTTGTCTTATTCTCAGGTTGCAAGGAAGGCTGGGAAGTGTGTTTTTGTTTTGTTTTATTTATTTATTTATTTATTTATTTATTGCTGGAGCACGTTGCTTCACCTAATAATTAGGGTTTTGTTAGTAAAGAGGAAGGAGGAGAAAGGATATTTGAGGACAGCCAGTGGCAGCCTCTCCTGTATTATTTAAAAAAACATTTTTTAATGTTTTTATTTATTTATGAGAGAGAGACAGAGAGAGAGAGGTATAGAATCTGAAGCAGGTTCCAGGCTCTGAGCTAGCTGTCAACACAGCCCGATGCGGGGCTCGAACCCACAAACCGTGAGATCATGACCTGAGCTGAAGTCAGACGCTTAACTGACTGAGCCACCCAAGTGCCCCAAAACATCACTATTTTTAGAATTATGTTAGAATCTAAATTTAAAAATAGTGACAGTATCAAATGCTAGTGAATATGCAGAGAAACTGTATCTCTCGCACTTTGCCAGTGGGAATGTGAAATGGTATAGCCATCCTGGAAAATAGTTTGGCAATTACTTTTTTTCTTAATTTTTATTATTATTTTTTTAAATTAATGTTTATTCTTTAGAGAGAGAGACAGAGTGCAAGCAGNTATATATAAATATTAATGTTTAATGTTTATTTATTCTTTAGAGAGAGAGACAGAGTGTAAGCAGGAGAGGGGCAGAGAGAGAGGGAGACACAGTATCCGGAGCAGGCTCCAGACTCTGAGTTATCAGCACAGAGCCCAACATGGGGCTCGAATCCACAAACCGTGAGATCATGACCTGAGCCGAAGTCGGATGCTTAACTGAGTGAGCCACCCAGGCGCCCCCAGCCTCTCTTGTATTAGCCCACCATTAGTAATCTTACTTATTTCATTAAATAGAATCTTCTCAGACTGCTCAAGCCTAGAAGAGTTCTCAGTCTTCTTTGTCCCTCAACTTGCACATCTGAAATTCACAGCAGTTTGTTTTAAATGCTTAGATAGATATCAGTAATGCACTGACGTGCCTTCATACGCACTGCCCCCACTGCAGTCCACACAGCGGCACCTCTCTCCTGCTTCACTGCCGCAGCCTCCTAATGTCTCTTTGCTCCATTCCAGCTTCCTTTTTTTCTAAGCTTTTTTTTTTTAATGTTTATGTATTTTTGAGAGAGCGAGCGAGCGAGCAAGCGAGCAGGGAAGGGCTAGAAAGAAGGAGGCAGAGGAGCCGAAGGAGGCAGATGATCCGAAGCAGGCTGTGTGCAGTGAGCTCAGCCTGATGCTGGGCTTGAACCCATTAACTGCAAGATCTTTTCTTGCTGAAATCAAGAATTGGCCACTTAACCTACTGAGCCACCCAGGTGCCCCCTCCCTGCCCCCCACTGCTTCCTTTTAACCCATTCTTCACTGAGGGACCAATGCTTTTCATAAAATATAAATAGGACTTAAAACCTTTTTGGACTTGCTGTTTTACTTAGGAAAAAACCCAGGTATACAAAGTCTTCCATAAACTGTCCCCCACTCCATCCCTCTCCAACATCAGGTCATACCACTCTGCCACTTACCTACTCATCTCTAGCTTGGTCTTAATTTCTTTGAACACCTCAAAACTGTTCCTGCCTTACAGCCTTTATGAATTCTCACATGGTTTGAATGACCTCAACTTTCAGATCTCAGTATATATATTATTTGCCTCAGAGAGATTTTATGATTTCTTCATGTCTAAACTACCCCACCCCCAGCTCTGTATATAGCATTTATCTCAAGTTTTGGTCTGCTTCCACTATAGTACTGTAAACTTCTTAACAATAGAGAATCAACTAATGTTAACCATTATCACATTATTATCATTATATGTTAATCATCAGTATCAAGAACTGCAAAAGGTCTGAGATTTTACTGTACTTGGAAGCTAACAGAATATCCTTTTACAGTTTCATGGATACTGGTAGAAGACATAAGATACATAGATCAAAGACAAAGGACAGTGTATTACTCACAGCATTAACTGTAGCCAGAATGGCTGTATTTGTGCCCATTTCCTGTTGTCACAAATCAATGCAAAGGCGGCCAGATGATACCTGTGTATGTGGTGGGTTGCAATAACATGAGAGCAATCTGAACTTAAGGAGCTTGAGTCTTTTGTATTGGTCAGCAATTATGCCTTCCATTTGCACTGGAGGGAGACATTACTCCAATATTCCCAGACTGTGAGCAAACCTGCCTTTTGCTACAAAAGGAGACTCTAAATCTTACAGGGGTGTTTACTCAACCAAGATCCCTGAAAAGATAATCCAGAACAAGGGCAATCAGTGACTCACCTGCAAGATGTACAGAAATGTGAGAGACCAAAGGAGAATTGTCTCCAGACAATAATTACCTTTAGGTATTCATTCCTAAGTAACATATTTTGGTTTTGCATAATTAATTTTATATAAGTGAAGTATTAAATTTCTGTCTGGTTTCTTTTTGGTAAATAATATTCTTTGGAGATTTATCCATTTTTTAAAATATAATTGAAATTCATTTAGCTTTGTTGCTAAATATAACATCTGGTAGAATTATTCCACATTGTATGTATCCATTTTACTGTTTCTGGATATTTGAGATGATTTGGTTTTCTAGTTATTCGCAGCACTACTTTTATGAACATTCTTATGCATTCCCATAATGCGTGTATTCTATTGTTTATATGTAAGATAGTACTGCTCAAACTTTTTATTTCAGGGCCTCTCTACACTTTAAACAATTAATAAGAACCTCAAGTAACTTTTATTAATATGAGTTATGGCCAGGGGGAGGGGCCAAGAGGGAGGAACAGCATGGAAGGTTTTTTTCTGTCTCAGGCCCATGAAATACAGCCAGATCAGTGCTGAACCACCTTGCGTACCTAGAAACCTTCTTTGAGGATTAAGACAGCAATGTGCACAACCTGAACCACGGAGCTCAGCAGGTACCGGCGCAGAGAGGTGACCTGGGGGAGAGAGAAGCCGTGGAGGAAAGGGGGCTGTTTTTGCTTTCGGAGAGAGGGCGGCGAAGCTGGGGAGGGAGTATGGGAAAAGCACCCTCCCCACCACAAAAGCAGCTGGAGAAAAAGTGGAAAAGTGGAAACAGCCGCAGGGACTGAACTGAAAAGGGAGAGGGGAGAAAGGAGAGGGATTAAAGTCCATTAAGACTCTGAAACGGGTAGCGCAGTCTGAAACTCCGCAGTTCGGTACCTGGCGGTGCTCCGCGGGGAAGGGCGACTCTCCAGGAGCAGAGTGAAGTCCGGGGTCCTCGGGCCACACAGGGAGAGGCGGTTCCCCTGCTGGGAAGGCAGCGGATAGAGCTGCGGCAGCCTCCCGGTCCCAGGAGACCCCAGAGAACAACCGCGAAGCCGGGTGCCACGTGCGTGCTGTGATTCCTTAATCCCTGAAACGCTGCTGCTAACACGAACCCGAAAACTTTTTTTCTGGGGCGGGCTGGCACCCAGCCGCAGTCTCTGGGCATCGGCAGCAGCTCAGTCCCTCGAATGTTCCTGGGTGCAGCCGGCACCGGCCATTGCTCGGTGAGACACCCCCCCTCCCCCCCCAGGGGCTCTGAGCGGGCCAAAGCCGCAGTCCCTCAGAAGTGAGGGGTCGGGAAACACTGCTGTGTCTGAGGTAACTCTCAGGAGTGTCGCCTGGCAACCTGAAGGCATGGTCACGGATGATATAAAAGCCGGGAGTGGACGGAAGCCAGAGACAAAGGGCGGGCTCACGATTTCTGATCCGGGAGAGCACAGAGTTCTGATACTCGAGACTGGATAGCTCCGTGACGCCATTTTCACTCTTCCCGCGCATGCGCATACACTTGTACAAGCGCCCCAACAATCCACCTCAGTGAGCTAAGCAGCACCGCCTAGTGGAGAACGGAGCCATTACACTAAGCACCGCCCAACTGGGCCAACCTCCCTCTTCAGGAACACCACACTTCTCCCACCTTGGTTTAAGGACTGTAAAGTGCTTCATAGGTTGACTTCTAGGGGAAAACAATGTAATTAATATCAATCACATTTCAGGCTGTTCACGGTTCCATTTTTCAGTTTTCTTTTTTTTTCTTGAATACAGAAAGGGAAAATTATTTTTATTTTCAACTTTTATTAAAAATACTTTTTTTCTACTAAATTTTTTTACCTTTTTGTAAATTTTTCAATTTCTATTTTACTTCATCACTTCAATTTATTCTATGTCATTATATTCATTTTCTCAAAATTTCAAATGTTTTCCTCTTGTTTTTTTCTTATTTTCTTCTTGTTTTTTTTTTTTTTCTCTAATCAGTCAAGCTCCTTTCAATAACCAGACCAAAACACACCTAGGATCTAGCATCATTTATTTGATTTGTGTGTGTGTGTGTCTTGTTTTTAATTATTTTAATTTTAATTTTTTACCTTATTCTTTTTCTTCCTTAAAATGTTAGTATATGTGCTGCCAAAGCGAGCACATTTTCTTCCTTAAAATGATGAAACGAATGAATTCACCCCAAAAGAAAGAGAAGTAAGAAAAGACAGACAGGGACTTAATCAATACAGATACAAGCAGATGTCTGATCCAGACTTTAGAATCATGGTAATAAGAATACTAGCTGGGTTGAGAATAGATTAGAATCCCTTTCTGTGGAGATAGAAGAAATAAAAGCTAGTCAGGATGAAATAAAAATGCTATAACTGAGCTGCAATCTCTAATGGATGCCACGGTGGCAAGGATTGATGAGGCAGAACAGAGAATTAGCAATATAGAAGACAAACTTTTGGAGAATAATGAAGCAGAGGAAAAAGAGAGAGAATAAAGAAAAAGAGCATGATTTAAGAATAAGAGAAATCAGTGACTCATTAAAAAGGAACAACATCAGAATCATAGGGGTCCCAAAAGATGAAGAGAGAGAAAAAGGGGTAAAAGGGTTATGTGAGAAAATCATAGGGGAAAACTTTCCTAACTTGGAAAAAGACACAGACATCCAAATACAGGAAGCACAGAGGATTCCAAGATTCAACAAAACCCGACAATCAATAGGGCATATCATAGTCAAATTCACAAAATCTTCAGACAAGGAAAGAATCATGAAAGCAACAAGGGAAAAAAGTCCTTAACCTAAAGGGAGGATAGATCAGGTTTGCAGCAGACCTATCCACCGTTTAGTGGATAAACAAAAATGTTTAATTTTTGATAGAGGCAGACAGAGCACAAGTTGGGGAAAGGCAGGCGTGCGTGTGCACACACACACACAGAGAATCTGAAACAGGCTGAAGGCTCTGAGCTGTCAGCACAGAGCCTGGCATGGGCTTGAACTCACAAACTGTGAGGTCATGACCTGGGCTGAAGTCGGGTGCTTAAGCGACTGAGCCTCCCAGGAGCCCCAAGAATTCTTTATCCAGCAAGGCTGTCATTCAAAGTAGAAGGAGAGATTAAAAGTTTCTGAGACACACAAGAATTAAGTGATTTTGTGACCACTAAACCAGTCCTGCAAGAAATTTTAAGAGGGACTCTCTGAGGGGAGAAAAGATGGGGGAAAGAAAAAGACCAAAAGCAACAAAGACTAGAAAAGACCAGGGAACACCACCAGATTCCAACTGTATAAGTAACATAATGGCAATAAATTAATATCTTTCAGTCCTTACTCTATGTGTCAGTAGACTCAATGCTCCAATCAAAAGACATAGGGTAACAGAATGGATAAGGAAACAAGATCCATCTATATGCTGATTACAAGAGACCCACTTTAGGCCTAAGGACACCTTCAGATTAAAAGTAAGGGGAGGAAGAACCATCTATCATGCTAATGATCAATGAAAGAAAGCCAGAGTAGCCGTATTTATGTCAGACAATGTAGACCTTAAAATAAAGACTGTAATGAGAGATGAAGAAGGGCATTATATCATAATTAAGGGGTTTATCCACCAAGAAGACCTAACAATTGTAGACATTTATGCTCCAAATGTGTGGTAGCACCCAAATATATAAATCAGTTAATCACAAACCTAAACTCATCAATAATAATACTCCAATAGTAGGGGATATGAACACCTCTCTTACAGCAATGGACAGCTCATCTAAACAGAAAGTCAGCAAGGAAACAATGGCTTTGAATGACACACTGGACCAGATGGACTTAACATATATTCAGAGCATTTCATCCTAAAGCAACAGAATACACCTTCTTCTCCAGTGCACATGGAACGTTCTCCTGAATAGACCACATACTGGGACACAAATCATCCCTCAACAAATACAAAAAGACTGAGATCATACCATGCATATTTTCAGACCATAATCCTATGACCTTTGAAATCAACCACAAGAAAAAATTTGGAAAGGTAACAAATATTTGGAGACTAAAGAACATCCTACCAAAAAATGAATGAGCTAACCGAGAAGTTAAAGAGGAAATTAAAAAGTACATGGAAGCCAATGAAGATGATAACACCACATCCCAAAACCCCTGGGATGAGGCAAAGGCCGTCATAAGAAGGAAGAATATAGCAATCCAGACCTTCCTAAAAATGGAAGAAAGGTCTCAGATATACAACCTAACCTTACACCTCAAAGAGTTGGGAAAAGAACAGCAAATAAAACCCCAAACCTGCAGAAGACAGGAAATAATAAAGATTAGAGCAGAAATCAATGCTATCGAAACCAGAAAAACAGTAGAACAGATCAATGAAACCAGAAGCTTGTTCTTTGAAAGAATAACAAAATTGATAAACCACCAGCCGGTTTGATCAAAAAGAAAAGGGAAACGACTGAAATGAATAAAAGTAAGAATGAAAGAGGAGCGATCACAGCCAACACAGCAGAAATAAGAGACTCTGATTAATAATTATATGCCAATAAAATAGGCAGTCTAGAAGAAATGGACAAATTCCTAGAAACATGTAAACTATCAAAACAGAAACGGGAAGAAATAGAAAATTTGAACAGACCCATAACCAGTAAAGAAATCGAATAGGTAATCAAAAATCTCTTAAAAAACGAGTCTAGAGCCAGATGGCTTTCCAGGGGAGTTCTACCAAACATTTAAGGAAGAGTTAACACAACACCTACTCTCTTGAAGCTGTTCCAAAAAATAGAAATGGAAGGAAAACTTCCAAACTTTCTATGAAGCCAGCATTACCTTGATTCCAAAACCAGACAAAGACCCCACTAAAAAGAAGAACTATACCAATTTCTCTGATGAACATGGATGCAAAAATCCTCAATAAGATATTAGCCAACTGGAACCAACAATACCGTTAAAAAAATCATTAACCACGGCCAAGTGGAATTTATACCTGGGATGCAGGGCTGATTCAGTATTTGCAAAACAATCAGTGTGATCCGTTACATCAATAGAAGAAAGGACAAGAACTACATGATCCTCTCAATAGATGCAGAAAAAGCATTTGACGAAATACAGCATCCTTTCTTGATAAAAACCCTGAAGATCATAAAAGCCATATATGAAAGACCCAATGCTGATACTATCCTCAATGGGTAAAAACTGAGAGCTTTCCCCCTAAGGTCAGAAACAAGTCATGGATGTTCACTCTAGCCAATGTTATTCAACATATTATTGGAAGTCATAGCCTCAGCAATCAGACAAACACAAAGAAATAAAGGCATCCAGATCAGCCAGGAGGAGGTCAAACTTTCACTCTTCACAGATGACATGGTACTGTCTATGGAAAACCAAAAAATTCCAGCAAAAAACTGTTAGAACTGATCCATGATATTAGCAAAGTCACAGGATATAAAACCAATGCACAGAAATTGTTTACATTCCTATACATCAACATTGAAACAAGAGAAAGAGAAATCAAGGAATCAATCCCATTTACAATTGCACCAAATGCATAAAATACCTAGGAATAAATAACCACAGAGGTGAAAAATCTGTACACTGAAAACTATAGAAAGATTATGAAAGAAATTGAAGAAGACACAAAAAAATGGAAAAATATTCCATGCTCATGGATAGGAAGAACAAATATTGTTAAAATGTCAGTACTATCCAAAGCAATCTACATATTCAGTGCAATCCCTATCAAAATAACACCAGCATTCTTCACGGAGCTAGAACTAAAATGTGTATGTAACCAGAAAAGACCCCAAATAGCCAAAGCAATCTTGAAAAAGAAAACCAAAGCAGGAGGCATCACAATCCCGGACCTCAAGCTGTATTACAAAGCTGCAATCAGCAAGACAGTATGGTACTGGCACAAAAACAGACACTCAGATCAATGATTTTCAGAAGAGAGAACCCAGAAATGGACCCACAAACATATGACCAACTAATCTTTGACAAAGCAGCAAAGAATATTCAGTGGAATAATGACAGTCTCTTCGGCAAGTGGTTCTGGGAAAACTGGACAGCAGCATGTAGAAAAATGAATTTGGACCACTTTCTTACACCACATACAAAATTAAACTCAAAATGGATGAAAGACCTAAATGTAAGACAGGAAGCCATCAAAATTCTCGAGGAGAAAGCAGGCCAGGACCTCTTTGACTCTAGCCACAGCAACTTCTTACTCAACACATCTCCAGAGGCAAGGGAAACAAAAGCAAAAGTGAACTATTGGGACCTCATCAAAATAAAAAGCTTCAACACAGGGAAGGACACAATCAGCAAAACTAAAAGGCAACTGATGGAATGGGAGACAAATGATTTGCAAATGACATATCAGATAAAGGGTTAATATCCAAAATCTATAGAGAACTTATCAAACTAAACACCCAAAAAACAAATAATCCAGTGAAGAAATGGGCTAAAGACATGAACAGACACTTTTCCAAAGACATCCAGATGGCCAACAGACACATGAAGTGATGCTCAATGTCACTCATCATCAGGGAAATACAAATCAAAAACACAATGAGATACCACCTCACACCTGTCAGAATGGCCAGCATTAACAACTCAGGCAACAACAGATGTTGGTGAGGATGTGGAGAAAGATCTCTTTTGCACAGCTGGGGGGAATGCAAACTCGTTTAGCCACTCTATTTTTTAAAAATGTTTTATTTATTTCTGAGAGAGAGAGAGAGAGGCAGCATGAGCGGGGAGGGCCAGAGAGAGAGGGAGACACAGAATCAGAAGCAGGCTCCAGGCTCTGAGCTGGCAATCAGCACAGAGCTCGATGCAGGGCTCGAACCCGTGAACCGCGAGATCATGACCTGAGCCGAGTTGGACACTTAACCATCTGAGCCAGCCAGGCACCCCTAGCCACTCTTGAAAACAGTATGGCAGTTCCTCTAAAAGTTAAAAATAGAACTACTCTACAACCCAGCAATTGTACCACCAGGTATTTATCCAAGGGATACAGGTATGCTGTTTTGAAAGGATGCATGCACCCCAGTGTTTATAGCAGCACTATCAACAATAACCAAAGTATGTAAAGAGCCCAGATGTCCATCAATGGATGAATAGATAAAGAAGATGTGGTATATATGTACAATGGAGTATTACTTGACAATCGAAAAGAATGAAATCTTGCCATTTGCAATTATGTGGAGGGAAATAGATGGTATTATGCTAAGTGAAATTAGTCAGTCAGAGAAAGACAAGTATCATATGGCTTCACTTATCTAAGGCCTTTAAGATACAAAACAGATGAAGGTATGGGAAGGGAAGCAAAACTAATACAAACAGGGAGGAGGACAAAAGCA
Organism: Crocuta crocuta; assembly: GCF_008692635.1. Classification (NCBI taxonomy): domain Eukaryota; kingdom Metazoa; phylum Chordata; class Mammalia; order Carnivora; family Hyaenidae; genus Crocuta; species Crocuta crocuta. The sequence continues at coordinate 1,455,850 of NW_027530617.1, read as the reverse complement.
TAAAAGACTCTTAAATACGGAGAACAAACAGAGGGTTACTTGAGGAGGTGTGGGAGGGGGCATGGGCTAAATGGGTGAGGGGCATTAAGGAATATACTCCTGAAATCATTATTGCACTATATACTAACTAACTTGGATGTAAATTAAAATAATAAATGAAATAAAAATTATTAAAAAATTAATTATGGCTATTGTTATTTACCAAGGATAGCCACTTTTACCCTTCTTCTAAAAATAATACTGTGAGTTGCAGCCAAGCCGCTCGGGCAAGAAAAAGAAATAAAAAGCATCCACATTGGAAAAGGAGAATTAAATATCTTTGTTCACAGATATGATCTTTTATGTAGGAAAACCTTTGAAGTCCACTAAAAAATTGTTAGAACTTATAAATGTATTCATAAAAGTAGAATACAAAGTCAGTACACAAAATTCAGTTGCATTTTTGCACACTGACAGTGAGCAATCTGAAAAGGAAATTGAGAAAATAATTCTATTCTGTGTCTCTAGAATAAGAGACATATCTAGCAAAAGGTTGCTATGGCTAATGTCAAGGAAGTTAACTTCCTGAGTTCTCTTCTAGGATTTTTATGGTTTCAGGTCTCCCATTCAGGTCTTTATCCCAGGAGTGCACTTATCGTGATGAGCATTGAGTGATGTATGGAACTGTTGAATTACTATATTGTACACTTGAAACTAATATAACATTGTATGTTAACTAACTGGAATTAAGATTAAAAACTTAAAAATAAAGACTAAGATATTTAAGAATTAGCCAAGAATGTGAAAGACTTGTACAATTAAAACTACAAAACATTGCTGAAAAAATTTTAAAAAGAAAGCATTTATTTATTTATTTTTGTTTTATTTTCTTTCTTTCTTTATTTATTTTTACAAATAGTTTTTTGTCAAATTAGTTTCCACATAACACCCAGTGCTCATCCCCACAAGTGCCCTCCTCCATGCCCATCCCCCCTCCCCCCACATCCATCAGTCCTCAGTTTTTGTCAGCATTCAAGAGTCTCTCATGGTTTGCCTCTCTCCCTTTCCCCCACCATTTCCGCCCTTCTTCTCCCCCTTGTTCCTCCGTCAAGTTCCTCCTAATCCTCCTATACGTGCAAACATATGATATTTGTCCTTCTCTGCCTGACTTATTTCGCTCAGCATAACACCCTCAAGGCCCATCCATGTTGCTACACATGGCCAGATTTCATTGTTTCTCATTGCCATGTAGTATTCCATGGTATAGATAAACCACATCTTCTTGATCCATTCGTCCGTTGATGGACACTTAGGCTGAAAAGAAAGCATTTAAATGAAAACATACCCCATGTTCATAGATTGGAAGACTTAATATTGTTAAGATGCCCATACTACCCAAAGCGATCTATAGATTCAGTGCAATCTCTATCAAAATTCCAATGATGTTTCTGGCAGAAGTAAAAAAAAAAAAAAAAATCTGTCCTAAAATTCATATGAACCCTCGAGGGACTGCTGAATAGACATTCAGTCTTAAAACAGAAGAACAAAGCTGGAGGACTTACACTTCCTGATTTCAAAACTTATTACAAAGCTGCAGTAATTGAAACAGTGGAGTACTGGAATGAAGACAGACATACAGACCAATGGAGTAGAATAGAGTCCAAAAGTAAACCCTCATGTATATGGTCAACTGACTACTTTACAAGGGCACCAAGACCAAGTGGGGGAAAGGACAGTCTTTTCAACAAATGGTGCTGGGAAATTTGGATACCCACATGCCAAAAGAATGAAATTAGTCCCTTACCTTCCACCATATACAAAAATTAACTAAAAATGGATCAAAGGCCTAAATGTAAGACCAGAAACTATCAATTTCTTAGAAGAATACCCAGAGCAACAGGTTCATGATACTGGATTTGGCAGTGGTTTCTTGGCTATGACACCAAATGCACATGCAAAAAAAGAAAAATAGACAAAATGACCTCATGAGTATTAAAAAAAAAAGTGCATCTGGGTGCCTGGGTGGCTCAGTCGGTTAAGCGACTGACTTTGGCTCAGGTCATGATCTCACAGTTCGTGAGTTCCAGCCTCGCATCAGGCTCTGTGCTGACAGCGGAGCCTGGAGCCTGCTTTGGATTCTGTGTCTCCTTCTCTCTCTCTCTCTCTCTGCTCCTCCCCCACTTGTGCTCTATCTTTCTCTGTCTCTCAAAATTAAATAAATGTCAAAAAAATGCATCAAAACAAAATATTAACAGAGTAAAAGGGCAAACCACAGAATAAGAGAAAATGTTTCCAAATCATATATGTGATCCAGAATATATAGAGAACTCTCAAACTCAACAATAAAAAAAAAATCTGATTAAAAAAATGGGCAAGGGACTTGGATAGACATTTGTCTAAGACAATATAAAAATGGCCAATAAGACATGAAAAGATGTTCAACAGCATAATCATTAGGGAAATGCAAATCAAAACTAAAATGAGATACTGCCTCAAACTCATTAAAATGGTTACTGTCAAAAAAAACCTCCAAATAGCAAGAGTTGGTGAGGATGCGGAGTAATTAGAATCCTTGTGCACTGTTGGTGAGAACGTATAATGGTATAGCTGCTGTGGAAAACAATATGGCAGTGCCTCAGAAAATTAAAAATAGACTTGTCAGATGGTCCAGCAATTCCACTTTTAGGTATATAGCCCAAACAGTTGAAAGGAGGATCTTGAAGAGATATTTTTAGAGCCATATTAATAGCAGCATAATTCAAAATAGCTAAAATGTGAAAATAATCCAGGTGTTCATTAACAGATGAATGGGTAAATAAAATGTGGTATACACATACAATAGAATATTATGCAGCCTTAAAAAGAAGGACATATAGTACAATATTGATGAACCTGGAAGACATTATGCTATGTGAAATAAGCCACCCAACACAATGACAAATACTGTATGATTCCACTTATATGAGGGACATAGAAGAATCAAAATCATAGAGACAGAAGGTAGAATGGTGGTCACCTGAGACTGGAGGAGAGGAGAATGAGGAGTTATTATTAATGAGTATTGTGTTTCAGTTTTACAAGACATAAGAGTTCTGGAGATATATGGTGGTGATGTTGCTCAATATTATGACTATATTTAAATCCTTTGAACTGTATACTTAAAAATGGTTAGGATGGTAAAGTTTATGTTATGTGTATTTTACCACAATAAAAAAATGGGCAAAGAAAGAAAGAAAGAAAGAAAGAAAGAAAGAAAGAAGCAGAAAAAGGAAGGAAAAGCAAAAGCTATATGAATGGTAGGTTTATATTTTCTGTATTTTAAGAATATGTTCTAACATTTCCTAAAATTACAGTTACTGTGGATGACCCTTTATTTCACTCCCACTGNGGGACATAGAAGAATCAAAATCATAGAGACAGAAGGTAGAATGGTGGTCACCTGAGACTGGAGGAGAGGAGAATGAGGAGTTATTATTAATGAGTATTGTGTTTCAGTTTTACAAGACATAAGAGTTCTGGAGATATATGGTGGTGATGTTGCTCAATATTATGACTATATTTAAATCCTTTGAACTGTATACTTAAAAATGGTTAGGATGGTAAAGTTTATGTTATGTGTATTTTACCACAATAAAAAAATGGGCAAAGAACAGCAAGAAAGAAAGAAAGAAAGAAAGAAAGAAAGAAAGAAAGAAGCAGAAAAAGGAAGGAAAAGCAAAAGCTATATGAATGGTAGGTTTATATTTTCTGTATTTTAAGAATATGTTCTAACATTTCCTAAAATTACAGTTACTGTGGATGGCCCTTTATTTCACTCCCACTGTGATTTTCTCCAAAGAAATGTTTTTATATGGGAAGTTTTTGACTTGAGAAATATTTCTCAGGGTTTTTCCACGTTGGAGTCACTGGAGAAAATGAATCTTCTACATTTAACTTTCTGTAGTGTCAGAAACTTATTTGTAGATGTATTTTAGTCCAAATGACTCAACAGTAGCTATCACGAAGATACCTGTGTGTGAGGAAAGTAATTTGGCCTATTTAGAACTGGTAATGGCTGTTAGTGCTTTCCTTGGAGACAGTTTGGTTCAATTCCAGGAAAACATGCTGACAGAATATTAAATCTCACACAGTGAAAACTAAGACGTAACCATGGACATCCCTGTGGGATGTCTTCCTCTATGCGGTTTTGTGGCTATGGATTAATAACTGCATTTGTCAGGGTTAATTTTATTTCTTAGTGGGTGAGATTATATCCTACACATCAGTATTTGCTTTTCCCCTAGATCATAGACCGTTTTTGGTGCTGACTTCTATTGGCAGCTGTTTTGAACAACTTTGCTCCAGGAAGGTCTGGATGTCTCCTTCCCATATTTTTCCTTTGAACTTTTTGGTTTAATTTTAGAATTTCTATTTTGTGCTCACGCAGACTGTTAACCTATTCTGATCAGTTGGCCATTCTAACATGTTTTTTTTTTCTTTCTTTCTTATTTAATTTAGAGAGAATATCCAATAGAGAAGCAGAATATATTTTTGGAATGAATGAGGTAAGTTAAATGTATATGTATTATCTTCTTATAAGTCAGGACAAAAAATCAAGACAAAGTTGGAAATGTACTTTGTATGAATACTTAACGTCTTTGTACTTCAGTTATTTACTTATACTACATTAACTTTATTTTGTCCTCTAATGTATTTGCATTTTTGGTAAAGAAAGCAAATTCCATGTTTCATGCAGATATTCTATCTTGCTATTTATAATAAGGGAGCAAATAGAAGTATGGATTTGTTTTGATGCTCCCTGTGAACAAACTCAGATATGCTAAGTCTCGCTGTGCAAGAGAATAGTAATTGGGCTCAAAACTTTGCTAGAGGATAATGCAGGGAGGATATGGGACAGCTTTTTATGTTGCTGTTACTCGTATGTGATGAATGCTTATTCGTTCCAGTGACTCAACTCAAATTAACTAAATATATTAAATGAAATAATAAATAATAAAATGAAATACAACTTATAAAAATAAAAAATTATTTAAAAATTTTATAAAAAAAACCTAAAGCCCTTATTTTATTTCTATAAACTTGTAAAAAGGTCCTACAATTTTAGATTTCTTTATATATAGAGTATAAGCATTCTAAAGGTATTTTGGATCAAATAATCTTTCTGCTAGGCTCTACACTACTCACAGAGGTAGATTTCCTTGAAACGGGTTATGGGTGACCAGCCGGACAGAAAAAAGTTTCTTTAAAATTATTTTTTTTTATGAATGACCAAAATTCCAACCCTGGGAAAACAAACCACCAGAATAGGTTGGCTGTTGCTAGTTAGCTGGATAGACTGGCTGGGTAAGCTCGTTGCTGAAGATTCCCAGAAGTTCTGGGATTCCTTTAAAATCAGTGACCAAAATGCTGAGAGAAATAGAATACGAGAACCAAGGGGACCATGAAAATCATTCAGTCCAGTGATTTTTACAATGCAATTTGCAGACCGCCTGAATAACATTTATATTAAAAATTTCTTAAAAATGCAGCCTCCTGGACCCAGCCTTACACAATTAATCATATTTTTGGGGAATAAGGTTATGGAGTCATGATTTAGAAGTAACACCCCAGGTGATTTTTATTGCTACTAAAGTTTGAAAACCACTGTCATAAGCAGAATCTCCACAACTAGAATGATGTAATGTGGTGCAGGGAGTAGGTTTATTAAATGAGTAAGTGAAGATGTTAAAAATAACACGAAAAATTAAAGTTTGTATGTCTTTGGAGTGGGCTGAAGAAAGTTATTGTGTGAGACTGATTCAATTTAAATGATAATACATACGTTGTCATTTTCATTTGTTCACATTGATATAATAGTAATATACTCCTCACAGATCTCTATATATATTGCTCAAGTTAACTTCCATTACAGTTCATATTCTCTGCTTTTGTGAGCCTTTTATATTTATATATATTCTAAACTTTTATAAGAGAAAAACAATTTCATCAAGTCATATTTGTTCTAGTCCCTAACCCTTTGCACATTTTTTAATGTTTATTTATTTTTGAGAGAAAGAGAGAGAGAGAGAGAGAGAGAGCGCATAGGGGAGGAGCAGAGAGCAAGGGAGACACAGAACCCAAAGCAGGCTCCAGGCTCTGAGCTGTCAGCACAGAGCCCCATGTGGGGCTCAAACTCATGGACCTGGGCTGAATCCGGACGCTTAACGCTTAACCGACTGAGCCACCCAGGAGCCCTTTCCTTTGTACTTTTAAAGAGCAGTATTGTTTCCTTGCATTCAACCTTGGATAGGTCTTCATTGGATACAATTTTGCTTAAATTTTTAAGGGTTTACATTTGGCTTGCCACACTGAGAAATGTATCCAATTAAATTTAAGCCACAGTATTTAGAAATACCATATGTCGGGACACCTGGGTGGCTCAGTCAGTTAAGCATCCGAGTTTGGCTCAGGTCTGATCTCACTGTTTGTGAGTTGGAGCCCCACATCGGGCTCTGTGCTAACAGCTTGGAGCCTGGAGCCTGCTTCAGAATTTGTCTCCCTGTCTCTCTGACCTTCTTACCACTCACACTCTGTCTCTGTCTCTGTCTCTCTCTCAAAAATGAATAAACATTAAAAAAAATAGAAATACTATATGTCTCAATTTTTAGCTCTTTTTTTATATAAGCGTTACTTTTGTTGGGAAAGCAACAAGTGAAAGGGGAATTGATTCAATTTTAGGAGAATAGCACTTTTTTACCAACCTGCCCTTTACACTCAACCTAAAGTCCTGTCCAGCATACCTTTTTTCACATAAAACACTTTGGAATAAAAACAGCATTTCTCTGCAGCATACTTGAAGAATGCCTAGTAAATTTTGGAATTATTAAATGGGTATGTTATTGAATTAATCAGTTCAAAAGTGACTGTAGCTTTTGCTTCCAGAAAGATGGAGCAGACACAACTTTCCGTGTTCTTCTTCTAAATACTACTAAATCCCTGGACGTTATATATAAAACAGACTGGACATTATATATAAAACATTATATATAAAAAAGAAGACTTTGAAAGTTAGAGAGAAGAAGAAAACTGTCTAGTGACCTCAGGACCCAAGGAACAACACTGAACTTAATTACCTAGGTTTTCTGTTCACTTTATATATTACAGACTGGGTGCAGGAGAGGCATGGTCTCTCTACCATTTCTTGCAAAAGAGCTCGAGTGAGGAGACTAGACTTTAACCTCCATCTGGTGGTAACAAGATGCCCCAACTCCTCTAGAGTTTGTGCCAAAGAATTCTGAATGGGAAGCCAGGACTTTCATCTCCATTGGATGCTAATGTGTCCCTCCTCACCATCCTCTGTGTGATGTCAGTGTAGACCATGTAAGCAGTCTAGACTTCTGCTCTCATCGGTATTAACAAGGTGCCCAACCCTCTCCTGGAGTGTTGATATTAGAGGTAACCGGAGGAGAGCCAAGAGTTTCACCACTGTCTAGAAGTAGAGAAGCCACCCCATACCACTCCCTGCCCTGGTGCCAGTGAAGGCCATGTGAGGAACAGGAGAAGGCATGCCCTGACTAGCTAGCTTGAGATCAATGAAGGTCTAACAATAACTTTGAACTCCCATCACCAGCCACATTGATGAGAAATGCTTCTACCACCTTACCACTCCCTCATGTCCATGGAGGCTGAGTGGGGAACCTGGACTTCTGCCTGCATCAGAGAGTGAGGCTTCAGTCCCCCTTCACCCACCAGACTGGTGTCAGAGGAACTTAATAAAACATGACATTTCAATAAAGTCTAGACTCATAACATAGTACTCTGAAGTCCAGATTTCTGGAGAAAAATCACATGTAATACAAGGAACCAGAAGGATATCAATTTGAATGAGGAAAGACAGATAGCAATGCTTAGCTGACACAGATGCTAGAATTCTTAGCTAAGGATTATAAAGCAACGATGATAAAAATGCTTCAGGGAGTATTTGTGAACATTCTTTGAACAAATAAAGAAATAGAAAGTCTCGGTAAAAAAAAAAATAGAAGTTTTAAAGAGGAGCGTAATGGAAATTTTAAAACTGAAAAATACTATAACTGAGAAAAAAAAAAAAACCTCAACAGCAGACTGGAAAGGATAAAAGAAAGGATCACTGAATTTGGAGATACAGATTCAAGAAGTTGAGGGAACCACAAAAATGAAAAAAAAAAACAAAGAAATTCACACCAATTCACAAAACTAAATACAAGAGAAAGAAAATATTGAAAGTAATGAAAGGGAAACAATACCCTTAATTGTGGGGGGAACAATAAATAAAATGACAGCAGATTTCTTATCAGAAACCATGGAGGCTGAAAGAACTGGTAAACATGTTTTTTCAAGTGCTGAAGAAGAAGGAAGGAAGGAGAGAAGGAAGGAAGGAAGGAAAAAAAAGAAAGAAAGGAAAGAAAGAAAGAAAGAAAGAAAGAAAGAAAGAAAGAAAGAAAGAAAGAAATTGATGATATGAATAGTCCCATTATTATTAAGGAAATCAAATGAGTAGCTTAAAAACTTACTCTTCCAAAGAAATCTCTAGGCCCAAGTGGTTTCACTGGAGAATTCTACCAAATGTTTAAAGAATAATTAACATGAGTTTTGTACAATCTCTTCCAGAAAATGAAGAGGAATGAACACTTCCCAATTCATTTTAGAGGCTTGCATTAGCCTGGTACTAAACCAAACAAAAATAATACCCAAAAAAGAAAACTACAGGCTAATATTTTTCATGATCATAAACACAAAAATCCTTAGTAAAATACTAGCAATAGAATATGAAAAGAATTTAATGCTCTCACCAAGTGAAGTAAGTATAGCTAATGATGGAAGGCTCATTTATTGTACAAAAATCAGTCAATGTATCTCATCATATTAATGGCTAAAGAATAAAAATCAGAAGATTTTATCTATTTTTTTCAGAAAAAACATTATTTTATACAAACACACATATCTATCTATCTATATCATCTATCTGTCTATCTATCTATCTATCTATCTATCTATCTATCTATCTATCTATCTATCTATCTCTATATCTCAGAAAACCAGGAATAGAGAGGAACTTCCTTACTTGAAAAAGAACATCAATAAAACATCAACATCATATTAAGTAATAAAAGACTGAATCTTTCCCACTAGGATCAAAAACATAGCAAGAATGTCTTCATTTATTCCTCCTATTAAACATAGTACTGGAAATTCTTGCAGTAAGGTACGAAAGTAAAAGGCAGGTGGATAAGAAAGGAATAAATAAAACTCCGCCAGTTTGCAGATGACTTGGTGGTCATTTCTATTTAGGAAAATACCAAGAAATCTATAAAACAAGCAAAAAAAAAAACCCCTCCAAAACCCAAAATGAAACCAAACCAAACCAAAACAGAAAAACCACCAAGACTGTCCTAAAACTAAGAAACAAATTTCATACAGAAATTAATTTCATTTCTATATATGAGCTGTGAACATGTGGAAGCCCAAATAAGTATATAGGTTAATGCAGTTCCTATCAAAGTCTCAGCAAGACTTTTTGTAGACATAGACAAAAGTGTTCTAAAATTTTATGAAAATGCAAAGTAGAGGAGGAGATAAAACAGCTTTGAAAAATCAAAATGGAATGAATCACTCTACCCAATTTGAAAGACATTTTTTTTTAGCTACAGCTTAATCAATATATTGTGGTACTTGCAGAGGTCAGCATGTAGATAAATGGAGAATGGAAACTGTAGGAATAGTCCCACAGAAGCACACCCAAATGATTTTGGACAAATGTGTAAAAACAACTCAACAGAGGAAGAATATCTTTTCAGCAAATGGTGCTGGAGCATTTGGATATCCATAGGCAAAATGGACTTCCTCACACCTTATACAAAAATTAATTCAACGTTGATCATACAGTTAAATGTAAACTAAAACTTAAAAATTTTTTTAAATGTTTATTTTTAAGAGAGAGAGCGAGAGAGAGAGAGGGAGGGAGGGAGAGAGAGAGAAAGAGAATGAGAGAATCTGACGCAGGCTCCAGGCTCTGAGCTGTCAGCACAGAGGCCGATGCAGGGCTCAAACTCACAAACCGCAATTATGACCTGAGCTCAAGTCAGATGTTTCACCAACTGAGCCACCCAGGCATCCAAAACTATAAAGCTTTTTGAAGAAAAAAAATAGAAAATCTTTGGAAAGTAGGTCTCAATGAAGATTTCTTAGGACACAAAAGCTTGATACATGAAAGAAAAATTGATAAATTGGATTCTTTCAAATTTAAGAACTTTTATTCTTTGAAAGCGCCTGTTAACAGGAGCAGACAAGCTATAGACCTGGAGAAAATATTTGCACATCAGTTCATGTAGTTTTATAAAGAAACAGCAAAACCCAATATTAAAAAACAACCAAACCAAATGGGTAAAATACATGATGGTGTATTTCCCTAAAGAGGATATGGATGGCAGATAAATACATGAAAAGATGTTCAGTATCAGTAACAATTAGGGAAATTGCAAAATAAGACCAAAGGGAGGTATGCCTATTAGAACAGTTAAAATGGAAAATCATGACAATACTAAATATGGGTGAGAATGTGGAGAAAATGGATCTCTCATACATTGCTGGTGGGGATGTAAAATGGGGCAGTCATGCTTGGAAACTGTGGGGAAGTTTCTTAAAAAACTAAGCATACAGTTACCCTGTAACTCCGTAATCACACTCTTGGGCATTTATCCCACAGGAATGAAAACTTATAATCATACAAAAACCTTTGTATAAGTGTTTTTAGCAGCTTTATTTGTAGTAGCCCAAGTAGAGACAATCCACGTCACCTATAGTAGGTGACTGGTTAACTGTGGCCTCGGATTACCATGGAGTACTACCTGCCACTAAAAAGGAACAAACTATTGATATGCACAACTTGGATGGATGTACAGGGCATTATGCTGAATGAAAAAAAAAATCTCAAAGGCCGCATACTGTATGATTCTATTTTTATAGCTCTCGAAATGACAATATTATAGAGATAAAGAAAAAAATTAGTGGTTGGCAGAGTTTATAGATGTTCAGGAGGAGGAGAATAGATATAAGTTTAAAGGAGGAGCACAAAGGAGATCTTTGTGGATAGAATTGCTCTGCATCTTAGCTGGGCTGATTCTTACTCAAATACACACATGTGATACAACAACACTGTACGAACCACACACGTTGCGCACATGTCAGTTTCCCAGTTTTGATGTTGTTCCATAGCTCTGTGAAGCATTCATCATTGGGAGAAACTAGGTGGAGGGCACATGGGATTTCTCTGAGGTCTTTGCAAATTCCTGTGAATCTATAAGTGTTTCAAATGAAAAGTAAAAAAATAAGTGAATACAACTTATTTAACTTTTCCTCAGTGCCAACTTGATTTCCTTTTATTGACACTCAAATGCTATAAAAACACAAAATCTACATTGCAGTCAATTTTTTAATAAGACATATTAAAAGGAGAATATTCATTCAAGCTTTGGATTGAGGCAAAAATGACTAGAATAATTCAATTTAGTCCATTAAATTCATAGCTATGAATCTTTGGGCCTTTTACAAGACATAAACATTCTAGGCTCACTATTTTAAAATTGTTTCATACTTTCAAATAATCTTCTCCACTTTCAAGATTGTTTAAACTTTAAAAGGACTAAATTCTAGAGTATTACCTCTGACTTACAATTAATGTAGGTCATCATTGAACATTGTTATAATTTTTTTTGGGATCCAGAAAATGCATGTGCATTAATTTATGGTATGATAAATATATTAAACTTATGATATTGTCACTAGAAATTAAGCAAAACTTAATTTTCACATGTTTCTTTATTTTTTTGAGAGAGAGATTGAGAGAGAGCATGAGCAGGGGAGGGGCAGAGAAAGAGGACAGAGAATCCAAAGCAGGCTCTGCACTGACAGCAGAGAGCCCGATGTGGGGCTTGAACCCACAAACCGAGATCATGACCTAAGCTGAAGGTGGACCCTCAACCGACAGTCACCCAGGTGCTCCAAAGCAAAAATTAATTTTAAAATGTCAACATTTACTGAGGTCTTCCCATGTGTTACCATATTTAATATCACTATATTGAAATTATGGCATGGAGATGTTAACTTGCTCAAGTTTATATATATATAAAGTAATTAGTTTTGTGTAATTGAAAAAAAAGTTTTGTGTAATTGGGACATTATGAAGAATCAATAAAATGAGTCCATCCATAAAATTCTGGTAATGGAATTCTTAACCCAGGTGTGGCTAATTCTAGAGCTTGCTCTCTTAATCACTCTACAGTATTCTTTTTAAAATTTTTTTTTAAATTATTACATTTATTTATTTTGAGAGAGAGAGGGAGAGACAGAGCATTAGCAGGGGAGAGGTAGAGAGAGAGGGAGACACAGATGCTGAAGCAGGCTCCAGGCTCTGAGCTGTCAGCACACAGTCTGACGCAGGGTTCAAACCCACAAGCCTTGAGATCATGATCTGAACCAAAGTCAGACACTTAACCTGCTGAGCCATACAGGTGTCCTTACAGTATTACTTCTTTAAGAATCCTATCTAGAAGGGTTTTTTTTCTTCTGAATTTTAATCTACAAATAATTGCTTCTTATGTTTAGATTAGTCAGGATTGCTACTTAGTTTTTATAGTGAGCATTGCCATGTTCATTTCATTTCATTTCATTTCATTTCATTTCATTTCATTATTTCATTTCATTCAATTCCTTAGTTATTGGGGTCAGGGAAAGAGGCAGCCTGAGACAGAAAAGCCAATGCTGTTGAAGAGGGAAATGTAGACTTGAGAACAGCACAGATTTTCCTTTGGCCTGAGACTAAGGTCAGTGACAAATGAGATTATGAAATACTCAGCAAAGAGTATGAAAGAATGTATGCGAATTTTGCTTTGCAGTCAGCTTTTGTGTAGAAAGTCACAGCAAGCTCGGATTTCCTACAGTGAGAGATTGTAAAGTGACTAGACTTGTTGCTTTTGGGACATTTAATATATGCGTTTTTTGTACCTTCTTGTAAGTTAAACAACTGAATGTTCTTTAGCATAATTGAAAATAATTATGAGGAGTCAACATAAAGTAGAGCTATCATAAATTCATATACTGTCTTAAAGGCAAGAAATGTAGATGCTTAATTTATTGCTAGAGACTGCCGTTTCAGAATCGAGTGATCAAGAAACTCATTAGCTCACATCTGACGTAGTTAACAGAATTCATCTAAGGTTTGTGGGCAGATCACACATCAGTGAAAGAGGATTTGAGCATATTATTTACTCCTAGTCTCAGTCTACCCTACTTCTTCCCACTGGTTCAATATAGCTTTTATACGATGAAATTCATCTTTTCGTGGAATTTATTTTGAATTCGATAATATGAAAATCGATAGGTGCTCAAAATTCTCTTCCTTGTCTTCCTTAAGAACACAGATAAATTACTGGTTTTTTGTTTTTTTTTTGTTTTTTTTTTTTATGGTGTGTGTAGCACTTTCTGCAACTTAGCTTATGTAGCATTGGATGTATTTCCCAGATGCCCTTTGAGTTATTTTGCAAAACTATGTCAATAGTACTTTGTATCTCCTATTTTCAGAACTGGTCTGCCCAACATCACCTGGACATAAATGAGATGCTGTTTGTGATTTTCCAAGAGCCAAGCAAATGAAGTCTAGTCATGAGTTTTGGGTCATTTTGCTGGCGGCTGCCTCTCCAGGCCGCCCGGCTGTTCCAGTCACTAGAGAATGACGAGAAGTGACGGGGAGTGGTCCCTGGAGCACGTGCTATGCTGTGCAATCTGTCATGGATCATAAGGGTTTAAAATCCACTGTATACCAAGGGAGGGATTGCTATTGCTTTAATTACAGGTGTTTTGTGTGTCTTTATATCCATGCATGGCTTTTTCCTTGGGTTGTAAGTACAGATCTTTAGAAATTCTGGTGGTGTGTCTCCTAAGGTATTCACTTTAATGATTCCAAACAAATGCTCAAAGGCCTAAAATAGCCGATCGATCCTACCCTTCGTTGTGGTCCTGTTCAGGGCTCTGTATCATGAAAACAATGGCACTCCTTGTTATTTCTCTGTAATATAGTAGTCCTTAACCATTTCTTGCATCTCAGATTTTTTTTTTTATGATTTGATAAAACAGCCTCCAAAATTGTCATTCTCTCTCAAGCTCTCTCTGTCTATACACGCATACACAACACACACACATGCATGCATGCACACATGAGCATGAACACACATGCACATGTATCCACATATCCACACACAGTTTTGCATTCACTTTTGTAAGTCCTCTGAATTAACTGCAGGTTTAGTATTTGAGTATTGAGAACATGGAATTTTTGTTGAAAGTGATATGCTCCCTACTTGCATTATGATTAATGGCATTATATCTTCCCCACGGCGCTGTTAGCAGTCCCTGAGCAGCAGAGAGACCAGCTTTCTCATCACTGAAGAACCAGCGGTAAGCATCAGTCAGTACGATACTTTCCTGCATGGACACAAATGGGGTATTATTTTGTAGCCTGAGATGGAGATGCTCTGTTTCCAGGTCACAGTTATTTTTCAGGTCCTCATATATGAAATTTGAGAATTAATTACTTTGGGGAAAAAACTAGTTTCTTATGGGGAAAAAGTAACACAAGACATATTAATGAGAAAGACAAAGCACGGTCATTTGCTTGCATTTTAGTTTCTCAGTTTTACAAATGAAGAAAGATGAAGGGTCTGAGGGGCTTAATGAACTTATTAAAATTACCCATTATGTTTGAGAGGCAGATTCGGGACTAGAACTGGAATTTCTGAATTCTAGTTTAGTATTGTCTCTTCATACCTCATTTCTTTCACCTGTAAGTACATGCCTAAGAATAATCATGAAGTATAGTTTGTTTAAAAATCAAATTTGAATATCAATTAAGAGGTTAGTAAAGGGATTTAAACATTTTCACTAATTACTTAGTAACAAAAGAAAGATGATGTTTGGGAAGATGGGAAAATAGAGTTCTATTCTTATAGTGACAATTTTAACATAGGTGATATTTTGCTTTTCACTAGCATACTGGTCTTTAATCTTCCAGAATGAAGGTTGTGGTTTGATCAGTTATAATAATTGAAACTTTGCTAGGTTTTCTTTGCTTTGTTTGTTTTATCATGTGAAACATTTATATGATGCCAAAGTTTAAAACCATAGATCAAATAAGGTTGGGTGGAGCCTAAAGCTTATGCTATTTTGGTATCACTATGAGAATAATGGTACAATAATGTACCTCTAAAAATTCATAGAATACTTGACCATGAGAACACATTGCTAGAATGTCCTTCTAAATCCTTGGAAGGGCTGGTACAAGCAAGAAGCCATGAAGCATTGCCTTCATTAGCTTGAATCTAAATCTATCATGAGATGAAATTATGAAAAAATTTCAGGGAAAATTCTCTTCCTTTTTTTCCTTCTTAATCCTCTATAATAACCATTTTATATTTCATTTATCCTTTTAATGTGTCCTTTACTTTTCCACGTGTGTGTGTGTGTGTGTGTGTGTGTGTGTGTGTGTATACAGATACATATGTAAATGTATATTCCTCCTGCTTGTTACACTAGAGCCATCATGCTAAATAGACTGGTCTGTTCCTTGGTTTTCACTTAAAAGCATATCCCAGAGTTCATGCAATATTATATATAGATTTCATTCCCATTCATTTGTGTGTTGCATAATATCACATTCTGGGGGTTTAGCATGGTATATTCATTCAGTCCCTTTATTGATGTACATTTGAGTTGTTTTTAATCTCTTGTTATTACAAATACTGTTATCATACATACCCTAGGGAATCAATCTAGCAATATTTTGGCCAGTGCTATCTTTCTAAATAGGATTTCAGTATTAAAGAATAAACAAATATGTAATTTTGCCATATATTGCCAAATTGCCCCCTGTTTTGCATTTCTAACAAGTGTAGGAGAATACCTATTGCCTACAGCCTCATCAACAATGTGTTGTCTTGAGTTTAGATTTTTGCCCATTTGATAGTGAGATAGCTAGTAGCTGTTGGGAGCCCTTTCAGTTAGCTGTGTATCTTAGTGTGGTTTAAGTTTGTATTTCTCTTAGTGAGTGAGATAGTCACCTTTTCCTATGTTGATGGTCACTTTAATTACTTTATTTTTTATAAATCTGTTCAGTTATCCTATTTTCTTGTCAAACTGTTGGTTTTTTCTTTTTTCTTTTGAATTTTTTGGAGATGTTTACGTATTTATTGTTATCCCTTGCCTCAGATGTGAGTTGCAGGTAATTTTCCAAGTGTGTCATATGCCAGTAATTAAAATTATAGATCCCAAATGATTTTAAAGTGATTTATGGTATTTCTTTTTTTATGATGACATTGTCTTTGGTTAAACAGTAAGTGGGTAAAATGAAACAGTAAGCTTCTTTTTTAAATAAACTTATTTTAGCACTGCAAGGTGCTCTCAGCTCATTTTATACTTCCCTGTATCAGTCCTGGAATCAACCATTTCTCCAGGGAAAATTTTTTTTTAATGTCACAGATGCATCACAAAAGAAAAATCTGTACTAATCAGGATCCCATTGACTGTACTCAGAGTAGGATAATTTGTGGAGGGCTTAATGAAAAACTTTTACAAATATAGGATGCTGGAGAATCCTGCAATGTATACATCTAGAAAACATGTGTCTGTTATCATCCCTAGAACTGATGGAATAGAAAGAACATCATGTACTGAAGACCTTCTTGAGAGGCCAATGACCTTCAGTGGAGGGATACAGCCTTCCTGAATCTGACTTCAGGAAGGAAAGCACTCACTCTCTTCCTTTTCTCTAATCACATTTGGGAAACCAGAGGTCTAGGGGGCTCTTTCGTATCTATACCAGCCATCCTCACAAGAAAAAGCCAGGTAGAGAGCAAAAGAGAGGATCTTCTGGGATGAACCAAAGATATCCAGGAGAGTATCATTGTACATGTTTTCATTTTCACTATTAGTGATTCTATAAATAGAGAAGAATTTACATAATTTAACATTTTACTTGAAATAAAGTGGTCAACAGTAGATTTCATTGAGTGGCTAGCTAAGTGGCTAGCTAAATTGCTGGAATACACTAGAAGGACCCTAAAGCCATTAACTAGGAAAATTTAGAAATTCAGAAAAATTGGAAAGCCCATATTTAAGAAAACTTGTCGAAGAGCAAATACCATCTGTGCTTGGGGTATAATTTAATAAGTATTTAGAGTTTAACGAGGGATGGATGGAATTGGAAAGTCAAACTAAAGGCATGCTTTAGGAACAGTAATGTGCCATTGACAGGTTCTGAAGGGATCTGGGTATTTAACCTCAGGGATGATATTCCAGATATTTAACAACTTATATGGCACAGAAGCTACCTTTGAATAAATGGACCAGAACCAATCAGTAGAAGTATGGCATAGTATTTATAATTAACCAATGTATATATTTAGATGTGGTTACTCCAGGGCTCAGAGATTTAATTCACTATCCTGGCTTTAAATACCATTTGTATACTGTCAACTCTCAAATTTAAGTTTCTAGGATAGACATCTTGCCTGAACTTAAGACTGAAACATCCAAGTGCTTTCCCATATGCACATGGATATCTAAAGATGTTTCAAGATTATTATGTCTGAAATCTAATTTTTTTCTTTCTCCATAAGGAAGAAAAATCTCCCTGATGAAGTGTTTCATATTCCAGCTCCACACAGTCTAACCTTCTAGTTGTTCAAGCCAAAAACTTTAAGAAATTATTTTTATTTTTGTACATTACATACAATGAAATGCACTATTTTAAGTGTATGGTTTAATGAGTTTTAATAAATCATAACAGTCAAGATACAGATTTCTATTATCTGCTGTTTCACCTCTGTTCTGGGCAACCAATGATTTGTTTTTTATTTTTCTAAAGTAGTATGTGAATCACATCAGACTCTATAGGCTATTTTGTGTCTGGCTTCTTTTGTTCAGCATAACGTTGCTGACGTGCATCCAGAGCTTAAATGATATTGCTATATTGAATCTTGTTGAAAATATCTATAATTTTTTTCTTTGATTTATTTTTTTTATCGCTAAATAGTATTCCATTGTATAGATATACCAAAATTTGTTTATCCGTTCACCTGTTGATGGATATTCATATTGTTTTCTATTTGGGGACCATTATAAATAAAGCTGTTATGAACATACACATAAGACATAATATAGTTTGTATAGATGTATACTTTAATTAATCTTCATTAATTTTCTAAGAGTAAAATTTCTGGATCATATGAAAGAGTATGTATAACTTTATAAAAAATTGCTGAACTATTTGGGAAAGTGGTTCTACCACTTTTCTTTCCTACCAGTAATGTATGAGAGTTCTACTTGCTTTCCACCCTCACTGGTACCCTGTCCACCCTCAAATTTAGTAATCTGATGGAAGGTAGTGTAGTGATATCTTGTGATTTCAATTCTCAATTCCCTGATAAATGATGATGTTACACATCTTTTCATGGGCTTGTTGGCCATTCATATATCTTCTTCTGTAAACTATCTGTTCAAATCTTTGTGTATTTTTTAAAACTCAAGTTGATTAACTTCCTGTTGACTTGTAAGAGTTGTTTATGTACTCTGAATGTGAGACCTTTGTCAACTGTTTTCATTGCGAATTTTTTCTCCCAGTCTGTGACTCACTTATCATTTACTTAAAAATATCTTGACATACTTTGAATTCTGTTATATTTGGTAAAAACTTCCAAAGTTTTTCTCAAAAAGAAAAGAACCCTGAAACCAAAAACAAAACTAAAAACAAAGAAAATGACTAAAAGAGAGTGAATAATGACATTATTTATGCCATTACTATAGAAGGGAGTGTTTACTTCTTGGTGAAACTGACTAAGAAATTCAGACATTGAACTTTTGATTTTTCCTGGCCATGTAAGACTGGCATCTTTTTCATTTTTCCTAGTGTTCTTCTCATAAATTAGATTCTCTTTCTATGTGCAAATATCCATTTCCTTAATCTTTTTTCTGCATGGCTAATTGTTCCTCTATGGTTTCTATGTGCTGGTCTTCAAGGAACAGTCAAAGGTTGGTGTTTCACTGTACATTCTTAAGGTCCATTTCAGGTATTTACGAAATTTCTGTGCCTGATTAATCCATCTACTACTTCAAACTAGAAAAATAGGAAGGGAATTTTCATATAGTTATTATTTTTTATTTTGAAGCTACAATATAAACAGAGGAATAGGTAGACCACAAAGGCTGGGAATATGAAACGCACTCCAAGCAATCTTTAGGGAAATTACACAAATACTGTCAGGGCAAATCTATTGCTGATTCCACAAGCACTGGCATATCCAGATTTGGTTACATATAAATGGGGATTCTCCTAATTAACTTCCATTTACTAAATTGAAACTTACGTATAGAATATTAAATTGCATTAGAGGCTCAACATTTATTTAATATTTAGACAAACATATTTTTCAAGAAGGAGTATTTTACCAGTGTCTTAAGAAATTGCTGGTAGTTGACTTTTATTGTTTTTATTATATTATAGTTGCTGGCTTCAAGGTTGCACAGCACTTACTAGCCAGCCTTTTGTGTACTTGGCTGGTGGTATGTCTTTATTACCACTTGCTGATAATTAACAAGATCTACCTGGTAACATTAAAGATACAGAGTACACAGTGTTTGGCACAGAGAAATCAAGGTATGCTAGCTACTGTTTAATTGCTGTGGTTTTGTTTAAATTTAGAACTTCTGTAGGGTCCACTCAGTAATATGGTTTTATAGTTTGTAGAGTGAGTATCTACATCCTTAACATCAAGGGTTAATGTAGTTTTTAATGTGAAATCGAAGTCTCAAAGCAATTGGACTTTTTCTTGCTTAAAAATTCACAGCATTGAATGGCTTGTGGTATTATAACTCCATGAGTTATATTTATTTTCATTCTCTTACAATACATATTCTAGAAATGTCTATGATATTGGACTCCCCCCACCCCACCCTGCTAATGTCTCACCAATGATCTAGTAGCTGAGACAAGAGCTGGAGCCTGCAGTCTCTGAACTGCTGCCCTCTCTAGCGCACCAAGTAGTAGTGTCCATATCGGTCAGTGGCTGGCCTGTTGATGATATTCAAAAATGGCCAAGGAGGAGTATGAGAAAAAATAAATTCATAAAGAGGAATGTGTGATAAAAATTATGTATAATGAGACTACTGACACCTCCTGTTATGTGGCATAATAATATGGGTGATCAACTCTCTTCCTAGAGAAAGGACTAAGTGTCTTCTTACAAATAGATTAGTTTACATTTAATGAATTGAAATTACATAGAGAAAATTGTTTTTAAGAAAGATCTATAATATATGAAAATTTATTTTACTATGATGGTAGTATTATGAAAAAGGTAAGAACAATGTATACATTAAATACAATGATTTACGATATTAAAAAATTCAGTGCTTAGACAAAACCAGAAATAAATACACCAAATAGTTACTAAAGTAACAAGGAAACAACAATGATTTTAAAAATACCTTTTCATTACTTTAGTGTTA